>NW_027196633.1:50000-75000 GCF_038502225.1 Cherax quadricarinatus | reverse complement strand
TGGTAGTTGAATGTGTTGGTGGTGATGGTGGTGATGGTGGTGATGGTGGTGTTGGTGGTGATGGTGGTGATGGTGGTGATGGTGGTGATGGTGGTGATGGTGGTGGTTGTGCTGGTTGTGGTGGTGGTGGTGGTGGTGGTGGTGGTGGTGGTGGTGGTGGTGGTGGTGGTGGTGGTTGTGGTGGTGGTGGTGGAGGTGGCGGTGGTGGTGGTGGCGATGGCGGTGGTGGTGGTGGTGGTGGTGGTGGTGGTGGTGGTGGTGGTGGTGATGGTGGTGATGGTGGTGGTGATGGTGGTGATGATGGTGGTGGTGCTGGTTGTGCTGGTGGTGGTGGTGGTGGTGGTGGTGGTGGTGGTGGTGATGGTGGTGATGGTGGTGGTGATGATGGTGGTGGTGCTGGTTGTGCTGGTGGTGGTGGTGGTGGCGGTGGTGGTGGTGGTGGGGGTGGTGATGGTGGTGGTGATGGTGGTGATGATGGTGGTGGTGCTGGTTGTGCTGGTGGTGGTGGTGGTGGTGGTGGTGGTGGTGGTGGTGATGGTGGTGATGGTGGTGGTGATGATTGTGATGGTAGTGTTATACGTGTAAGAGCCTTGTGGGCTCAGCACTTGGGATCTCATCTTCCTATAAGGACCAATATCTACAAGTATCATCTTTGTGTGTGTGTATAAAACTAAGCATGGCTTGTGATTTCAGAAACATCAGTAGTATTAGTTTGCACTTGTGGTTCCCTGGTTGAGGGTCAGCCAGTGCTGCCTAACCTGTCACTCTACACGCACCTGTGTTTCCCTGGTTGAGGGTCAGCCAGTGCTGCCTAACCTGTCACTCTACACGCACCTGTGTTTTCCTGGTTGAGGGTCAGCAAGTGCTGCCTAACCTGTCACTCTACACGCACCTGTGTTTCCCTGGTTGAGGGTCAGCCAGTGCTGCCTAACCTGTCACTCTACACGCACCTGTGTTTCCCTGGTTGAGGGTCAGCCAGTGCTGCCTAACCTGTCACTCTACACGCACCTGTGTTTTCCTGGTTGAGGGTCAGCCAGTGCTGCCTAACCTGTCACTCTACACGCACCTGTGTTTCCCTGGTTGAGGGTCAGCCAGTGCAGCCTAACCTGTCACTCTACACGCACCTGTGTTTCCCTGGTTGAGGGTCAGCCAGTGCTGCCTAACCTGTCACTCTACACGCACATGTGTTTCCCTGGTTGAGGGTCAGCCAGCGCTGCCTAACCTGTCACTCTACACGCACCTGTGTTTCCCTGGTTGAGGGTCAGCCAGTGCTGCCTAACCTGTCACTCTACACGCACCTGTGTTTCCCTGGTTGAGGGTCAGCCAGCGCTGCCTAACCTGTCACTCTACACGTACCTGTGTTTCCCTGGTTGATGGTCAGCCAGTGCTGCCTAACCTGTCACTCTACACGTACCTGTGTTTCCCTGGTTGAGGGTCAGCCAGTGCTGCCTAACCTGTCACTCTACACGCACCTGTGTTTCCCTGGTTGAGGGTCAGCCAGTGCTGCCTAACCTGTCACTCTACACGCACCTGTGTTTTCCTGGTTGAGGGTCAGCCAGTGCTGCCTAACCTGTCACTCTACACGCACCTGTGTTTCCCTGGTTGAGGGTCAGCCAGCGCTGCCTAACCTGTCACTCTACACGCACCTGTGTTTCCCTGGTTGATGGTCAGCTAGCACTGCCTAACCTGTCACTCTACACGCACCTGTGTTTTCCTGGTTGAGGGTCAGCCAGCACTGCCTAACCTGTCACTCTACACGCACCTGTGTTTTCCTGGTTGAGGGTCAGCCAGTGCTGCCTAACCTGTCACTCTACACGCACCTGTGTTTCCCTGGTTGATGGTCAGCCAGCACTGCCTAACCTGTCACTCTACACGCACCTGTGTTTTCCTGGTTGAGGGTCAGCCAGTGCTGCCTAACCTGTCACTCTACACGCACCTGTGTTTCCCTGGTTGATGGTCAGCCAGCGCTGCCTAACCTGTCACTCTACACGCACCTGTGTTTTCCTGGTTGAGGGTCAGCCAGTGCTGCCTAACCTGTCACTCTACACGCACCTGTGTTTCCCTGGTTGAGGGTCAGCTAGCGCTGCCTAACCTGTCACTCTACACGCACCTGTGTTTCCCTGGTTGAGAGTCAGCCAGTGCTGCCTAACCTGTCATTCTGCACGCACCTTTATTTCCCTGGTTGAGGGTCAGCCAGCGCTGCCTAACCTGTCATTCTGCACGCACCTGTGTTTCCCTGGTTGAGGGTCAGCCAGCGCTGCCTAACCTGTCATTCTGCACGCACCTGTGTTTCCCTGGTTGAGGGTCAGCCAGCGCTGCCTAACCTGTCATTCTGCACGCACCTGTGTTTCCCTGGTTGAGGGTCAGCCAGTGCTGCCTAACCTGTCATTCTGAACGCACCTGTGTTTCCCTGGTTGAGGGTCAGCCAGCGCTGCCTAACCTGTCATTCTGCACGCACCTGTGTTTCCCTGGTTGAGGGTCAGCCAGTGCTGCCTAACCTGTCATTCTGCACGCACCTGTGTTTCCCTGGTTGAGGGTCAGCCAGTGCTGCCTAACCTGTCACTCTACACGCACCTGTGTTTCCCTGGTTGAGGGCCAGCCAGCGCTGCCTAACCTGTCACTCTACACGCACCTGTGTTTTCCTGGTTGAGGGTCAGCCAGTGCTGCCTAACCTGTCACTCTACACGCACCTGTGTTTCTCTGGTTGAGGGTCAGCCAGTGGAGCCTAACCTGTCACTCTACACGCACCTGTGTTTCCCTGGTTGAGGGTCAGCCAGTGCTGCCTAACCTGTCATTCTGCACGCACCTGTGTTTCCCTGGTTGAGGGTCAGCCAGCGCTGCCTAACCTGTCATTCTGCACGCACCTGTGTTTCCCTGGTTGAGGGCCAGCCAGCGCTGCCTAACCTGTCACTCTACACGCTCCTGTGTTTCCCTGGTTGAGGGTCAGCCAGTGCTGCCTAACCTGTCATTCTACACGCACCTGTGTTTCCCTGGTTGAGGGTCAGCCAGCGCTGCCTAACCTGTCACTCTACACGCACCTGTGTTTCCCTGGTTGATGGTCAGCCAGTGCTGCCTAACCTGTCACTCTACACGCACCTGTGTTTCCCTGGTTGAGGGTCAGCCAGTGCAGCCTAACCTGTCACTCTACACGCACCTGTGTTTCCCTGGTTGAGGGTCAGCCAGTGCAGCCTAACCTGTCACTCTACACGTACCTGTGTTTCCCTGGTTGAGGGTCAGCCAGTGCTGCCTAACCTGTCACTCTACACGCACCTGTGTTTCCCTGGTTGAGGGTCAGCCAGTGCTGCCTAACCTGTCACTCTACACGCACCTGTGTTTCCCTGGTTGAGGGTCAGCCAGTGCTGCCTAACCTGTCACTCCGCACGCATCATCTGCGTAAACGATGGACACTTAGCAAGTCATATGTCTTGATTAAAAGAATCTAAACAGATTCAACCACAGTCGCATTTAAAGCTTTTTCTGCCGTGAGTGTCATGGCTGCGCTCTCAGTCTTGCTGTATGTTACACTGCATCTCTGTATAAACGTTACACCAACTTAACAACAACGGCGACGCACAAACAAAATACTCGAAACAAATCTAAAATTCTCTTGAATCCGGAAAAAACGTATTTTCTATAACTTTGTTATTTAAACTTTTTTCCCCATGGCGGAAATCTGCAGATATTTTCATTTTCAGTAACTCCCTGTGTAGTATATATCAGATGTGCATACCTGCTGTGTATATTTGCTGTGTATACCTGCTGTTCATGTCTGCTGTGTTCACATGCTGGTAAGTGTTTGTGTTTGTTTGTATGTGTACTCACCTAATTGTGGTTGCAGGGGTCCATTCATAAGCTTCGTGTGTGTACTCGCCTATTTGTACTCACGTATTTGTGGTTGCAGGGGCCGTGTCATAGTTCCTGGCCCCGCCTCTTCAGTGGTCGCTACTATGTCCCCTCTTTCCCTGATTCACGAGCTAAATCAAACCTCGTCTTAAAACTATGTAGGGTTTCTGCCTCCACTACGTTACTTTCCAGACTATCAACTTCCTGACAACTCTCTGACTGAATAAATTCTTCCTAACATCCCTCTGACTCATCTGAGTCTTCAACTTCCAGTTGTGACCTCTTATTTCTGTGCCCCATCTCCGGAACATCCTATCTCTGTCCACCTTGTCAATTCCTCGCAGTATTTTATATGTCGTTATCATGTCTCCCCTAACCCTCCTGTCCTCCAGTGTCGACAGGCCGATTTCTCTTAATTTTTCTTCGTAGGACATTCCCCTTAACTCTGGGACTACTCTTATTGCAAACCTTTGCACTTTCTCTAATTTCTTGACGGGCTTGACCAGGTGTCGATTCCAAACTGTTGCTGCATACTCCAGTATGAACCTGACGTACATTGTGTACAGAGTCTTGAACGATTCCCTACTGAGGTATCGGAACGCTATTCTTAGGTTTGCCAGGCGTCCATATGCTGCAGCAGTTGTCAGGAAATGTGCTCGGTACTGCACTCACCCCAACATCCTTTTCCTTCAGTGAGTTTTGCAGTCTTGAGCCACCTAGTCTATACTCTGTCTGCAGTCTTCTTTGCCCTTCCCCGATCTTCATGACTTTTCATTTTGCAGGATTAAATTCGAGGAGCCAGTTGTTGAACCAGGCTTGCAACCTGCCAAGATCAGTTTGTAATCCCGCCTGAACTTCATCTGATTTAATTCTCCTCATCATCTGCAAACAGGGACACTTCTGAGTCAATCCCTTCCATCATGTTATTAACATATACCAAAACAAGCACTGGTCCTAAGACTGACCCATGCAGAACCCCGCTTGTCAATGTCACCCTCTCTGACACCTCATCACGTACCATGCTTGACTTGTTTCTTGCCAACAAAAAATTACTAATTAATAATCTTGAGGGTAAAGCAATCATCCCAGTTTAGCTCACCGAGGTGAGCTAAACTGGAATGATCTGACTATCGGTCAGGAAGTTGGTGTTGGTGGTCAATTTGACGTTTTTCAGAGAATAGTTATAGCTGCCCAGACAACTTTTGTTCTGAGTAGGGAAATTAAATCTAACAAAAATGATCCCAAATGGATGAAGAATAGAATAACAAATATCATTGGTCAAAAGAGAGGCATATATATACATTTCAAAAGAGGGGATGGGCGGTTAAGAAATCAATACATTCAGTTAAAGAGAGAAATAAAGAAAGGAGTAAGAAAAGCAAAAAGAGATTATGAAGCTAAAGTCGCAAGGAATTCGAAGACTAACCCAAAAGGGTTCTTTCAGGTATACAGAAGTAAGATTAGGAACAAGATAGGCCCACTTAAGAGTAACTCAGGTCAGATCACTGACAGTGATAAGGAAATGTGAGAAGTTTTCTACACTTACTTCCTCTCAGTTTTTACTCAGGAAAATACTAGCTAAATTCCATAAATAATAAATTATGTAACACAGGACGATAATAAACTATGCACGATTGGAGTAACAGTGACATGGTCCTCAGACAAATAAAGAAATTAAAGACTAACAAATCACAAGGCCCTGATAAACTTTTCCAAGGGTTTTAATGGAATGTAAAGAGGAACTTAGCAAACCTTTGACTAATCTTTTCAATATATCACTATAAACTGGCATAGTGCCAGATATGTGGAAAATGGCAAATGTAATACCTATTTACAAGGCAGGTGACAGGTCCTTAGATTCGAACTATAGATCAATAAGCCTTACCTCAATAGTGGGAAAATTTGTTGAATCAATAATTGCCGAGGCAATTCGTAGCCATCTTGAAAGGCATAAATTGATTAATGGATCTCAGCACGGTTTTACAAAAGGGCGTTCCTGTCTTACGAATTTACTAACTTTTTTTCACTAAAGTATTTGAGGAGGTAGATAATGGTATTGAATATGATATCGTGTACATGGACTTCAGTAAGGCTTTCGATAGGGTTCCACATCAGAGGCTATTGAGGAAACTTAAGGCACACGGAATAGGAGGAGAAATTTTTTCCTGGGTAGAGGCATGGTTGATATATAGGCAGCAGAGAGTTTGCATAAATGGGGAGAAATCAGAAAGGGGCACGTCACAAGCGGTGTTCCTCAGGGGTCAGTGTTGGCCACTTTGTTGTTCACAATTTACATAAATGACATAGATGAGGGAATAATTTGCTGATGACACCAAAATAGGCCATCCAATTCATTCTAATGAGGACATTAGAGCACTCCAAAATGATTTAAACAGACTGATGCAATGGTCAGAGAAGTGGCAGATGCAGTTTAATATATACAAATGCAAAGTTCTAAATGTTGGACAGGAAAATAACCACACCACATATAAACTAAATAATGTAGTTCTTAATATTACTGATTGCCAAAAGGATTCAGGATTTCTAGTTAGCAGTAATCTGAAACCAAAACAACAGTGCATAAGTGTTCGCAATAAAGCTAACAGAATCCTTGGCTTCATATCAAGAAGTATAAATAATAGAAATCCTCAGGTTGTTCTTCAACTCTATATATATCTTTGGTTAGGCCTCATTTAGATTATGCTGCACAGTTCTGGTCACCGTATTACAGAATGGATATAAATGCACTGGATAACGTACGAAGGAGAATGACAAAGCTGATCCCATGTATCAGAAATCTTCCCATTGAGAACAGACTGAGGACCCTGATTCTCCACTCTTTAGAAAGGCGTAGAATAAGGAAGAGGGATATGATTGAGGTGTATAAATGGAAAGCAGGAATAAATAAAGGGGATGTTAATAGCATGCTAAAAATATTTAGCCTAGACAGGACTCACGGCAATAGCTTTAATTTGGAAAAAAATCACAATCAGGAAGGACATAGGAAAGCACTGGTTTGGTAACAGAGTGGTGGATGAGTGGAACAAACTCCCGATACAGGTATAGAGGCTGAAACGTTGTGGTGTGGGTGGGTATGAGTTGGACCTGACTAGCTTGTGCTACTAAGTCAGATCCTGTGCTCTTTCCATAAATGAATGTGACCTGAGCTGGCTAGGTTAGAGCATTGGCTTAAGCTGGCAGGTGAATTTGGCCTGCCTCGCATGGACCAGTAGGTCTGTTGCAGTGTTCCTTCTTTCTTATGTTCTTTCTTAAAAACTGGGACAACATTTACTGTCTTCCATACCTCAGGAAATTACCTCAGGTAGTTGCTTCAATGGATGTATTGAAGATTGTTGTTAGTGGCACACACAGCATCTCTGCTCCCTCTCTAAAGACTCACAGAGAGATGTCCTGTCTCACCGCCTTTGATGTATAAAGTTCACTTAGCACCAGTGCTTGTTGGTATATCCCTTGTTGGTGTAGTCCTCCAATCTGTCTTCTAGGAGTCCTTTTTGTCTCTGCTTTAAATACTTCTTTACATCTTATGTTGAGTTCCTCTCATACTTCTTTGTCGTTTCTTGCGAGCTTCCCACCTTCCTTCCTCAACTTGATTACCTGGTCCTTGACTGCTGTTTGTTTGTATGTGTTACGAATTTGTGCTAGTAACTTAAAATATCCTGCCTCCTAAAAGGCTGCTCAACCTGCTGTCTAGGGGTAATATTATTTAACACTTAAAAAAAAGCAGGCACTCTAAGGTCAGCTTATACCAACATATTAAATGTGGATTATTAATTATTATTATAAGGAAGAACACAAAAAATCAATTACACAAAAATATATAATATTAATAGAAACGTTTACAACTTATAATTCACTTCACTACAACATCACCTTTACTTCATTTCACATTTAGCTCACTAGCATATATATATATATATATATATATATATATATATATATATATATATATATATATATATATATATATATATATATATATATATATATATATATATATATATATATATATATATATATATATATATATGTCGTGCCGAATAGGCAGAACTTGCGATCTTGGCTTAAATAGCAACGTTCATCTTGCCATATAGGACAAGTGAAAATTTGTGTATGCAATAATTTCGCCAAAATCATTCTGACCCTAACGAAAAAAAAATATATTTCACTGTGTTTGTTTAGCAGTAAATTATTGTAAACAAATCTAAAATATATTTGGTTGGGTTAGGCTAAAATAAATTACTCTTGTTATAATAAGGTTAGGTAAGTTTTCTAAGATTCTTTTGGTGCAAAATTAAAAATTTTTACATTATCATTAATGAAAAAAATATATGTTTAAACATATAAGAGAAAATTTTGGAAAGAACTTAATTTTAAATGAGTTCTTGCTAATTGACCAGTTTTACATATTCGGCACGACACACACACACACACACACACACACACACACATATATATATATATATATATATATATATATATATATATATATATATATATATATATATATATATATATATATATATATATATGTAGGTAGTAGGTTGGTAGACAGCAACCACCCAGGGAGGTACTACCGTCCTGCCAAGTGAGTGTAAAACGAAAGCCTTTAATTGTTTTACATGATGGTAGGATTGCTGGTGTCCATTTTTCTGTCTCATAAACATGCAAGGTTTCAGGTACGTCTTGCTACTTCTACTTACACTTAAGTCACACTACACATACATGTACAAGCATATATACACACACACCCCTCTGGGTTTTCTTCTATTTTCTTACTAGTTCTTTTTCTTGTTTATTTTCTCTTACCTCCATGGGGAAGGGGAAAAGAATTCTTCCTCGGTAAGCCATGCGTGTTGTAAGAGGCGACTAAAATGCCGGGAGCAAGGGGCTAGTAACCCCTTCTCCAGTATATATTACTAAATGTAAAAGGAAAAACTTTCGTTTTTCCTTTTGGGCCACCCCGCCTCGGTGGGATACGGCCACTGTGTTGAAAGAAAGAATATATATATTTTATTTTTTAACACACCAGCCGTATCCCACCGAGGCGGGGTGTATGTGTGTATGTATATATATATATATATATATATATATATATATATATATATATATATATATATATATATATATATATATATATATATATATATATATATATATATATATATATATATATATATATATATATATATATAAATATATATATAGATATATATATATATATATATATATATATATATATATATATATATATATATATATATATGTCGTGCCGAATATGTAAAACTGGTCAATTAGCAAGAACTCATTTAAAATTAAGTCCTTTCTAAAATTTTCTCTTATACGTTTAAAAATATATTTTTTCATTAATGCTGATGAAAAAAATTATAATTTTGCATGAAAAGGAACTTAGAAAACTTACCTAACCTTATTATAACAAAAACAATTTATTTTAGCCTAACCCAACTAAATATATTTTAGATTAGTTTACAATAATTTAACACTAAACAAACACAGTGAAATACATTTTTTTCGTTAGGTTTAGAATGGTCTTAGCGAAATTATTGCATACACAAATTTTCACTTGTCCAATATGGCAAGATGAGCGTTGCTATTTAAGCCAAGATCGCAAGTTCTGCCTATTCGGCACGACATATATATATATATATATATATATATATATATATATATATATATATATATATATATATATAAACACTGATCTCTGGCTGAAGGAGACTCGAACCTACGAACCTTAGGACAAGGTACGCAGTGCTTTACCAATCTACCCACACTGGACAATACCTTGGCGTGTAGCATGCGCTACACGTTTGATCCAAGGCAGCCAGCTTTCAGGGAGAAGGCTTACAGCTTTTCATCTCATCCCCTGCATGCATCAGCCTTACTAGAGATTTGAACAATGCAAGGAATTCGCGAGAGCATGCGAAATATACACAAACACTTATCTCTGGCTGAAGGAGACTCGAACCTACGAACCTTAGGACAAGGTACGCAGTGCTTTACCAATCTACCCACACTGGACAATACCTTGGCGTGTAGCATCCGCTACACGTTTGATCCAAGGCAGCCAGCTTGTGTATATTTCGCATGCTCTCGCAAATTCCTTGCATTGTTCAAATCTCTAGTAAGGCTGATGCATGCAGGGGATGAGATGAAAAGCTGTAAGCCTTCTCCCTGAAAGCTGGCTGCCTTGGATCACACGTGTAGTGGGTATTGTCCAGTGTGGGTAGATTGGTAAAGCACTGCGTACCTTGTGTTCGTAGTTCGTGTGTGTGTGTATATTTCGCATGTGTGTGTGTAATTTTTTTGTTAGCAAGTCGGCCGTCTTCCACCGAGGCAGGGTGACCCAAAAGGAAAGAAAATCCACAAAAAGAAAATACTTCCATCATCATTCAACACTTTCACCACACTCACACATAATCACTGTTTTTGCAGAGGTGCTCAGAATACAACAGTTTAGAAGTATATATGTACAAAGATACACAACATATCCCTCCAAACTGCCAATATCCCAAACCCCTCCTTTAAAGTGCAGGCATTGTACTTCCCATTTCCAGGACTCAATTCCGGCTATATAAAAATAACCGGTTTCCCTGAAACCCTTCACTAAATATTACCCTGCTCACACTCCAACAGCTCGTCAGGCCCCAAATACCATTCGTCTGCATTCACTCCTATCTAACATGCTCATGCACGGCTGCTGGAAGTCCAAGCCCCTCGCCCACAAAACCTCCTTTACCCCCTCCCTCCAACCTTCTCGAGGACGACCCCTACCCTGCCTTCCTTCCCCTACAGATTTATACGCTCTTCATGTCATTCTACTTTGATCCATTCACTCTAAATGACCAAACCACCTCAAGATGGTTAATAAAACTATTAGTCAGCCCTCTGACTAATACTTTTATGAACTCCATACCTTCTCCTAATTTCCACACTCCGAATTTTCTGCATGATATTTACACACACACATTGCCCTTAGACATTACATCTCGACTGCCTCCAACCGCCTCCTTGCTGCAGCATTTACCACCCAAGCTTCACACCCATGTAAGAGTGTTGGTACTACTATACTTTCATACACTCCCTTCTTTGCCTCCATAGATAATGTTTTTTGTCTCCACATATACCTCAATGCACCACTCGCCTTTTTTCCTTCATTAATTCTATGATTAACCTCATCCTTCATAAATCCATCCAGTGACACGTCAACTCCCAAATATCTGAAAACATTCACTTCTTCCATATTCTTACTCCCCAATTTGATATCTAATTTTTCTTTATCTAAATCATTTGATACCCTCATCACCTTACTCTTTTCTATGTTCACTTTCAACTTTCTACCTTTACACACACTCCCAAACTCGTCTACTAACCTTTGCAATTTTTCTTTAGAATCTCCCATAAGCACAGTATCATCAGCAAAATGTAACTGTGTTAATTCCCATTTTGTATATTATTCCCCATAATTTAATCCTACCCCTCTCTCGAGCACCCTAGCATTTACTTCTTTTACAACCCCATCTTTAAATATATTAAACAACCATGATGACATTATACATCCCTGTCTAAGACCTACTTTTACCGGGAAGTAGTCTCCCTCTCTTCTACACACCCTAACCTGAGCCTCACTATCCTCATAAAAACTCTTTACAGCATTTAGTAACTTACCACCTATTCCATATACTTGCAACATCTGCCACATTGCTCTCTATCCACTCTATCATATGCCTTTTCTAAATCCATAAAAGCAATAAAAACTTCCCTACCTTTATCTAAATACTGCTCACATATATGCTTCAATGTAATCACTTGATCTACACATCCCCTACCCTCTCTAAAACCTCTTTGCTCATCCGCAATCCTACATTCTGTCTTACCTCTAATTCTTTCAATAATATCCCTATCGCACACTTTTCCTGGTATTCTCAGTAAATCTATTCCTCTATAATTTTTACAATCTCTTTTTTCCCTTCCCTTTATATAAAGGGACTAAACATGTTCTCTGCCAATCCCTAGGTACCTTCCCCTCTTTCATACATTTATTAAACAAAAATATCAACCACTCCAACACTATGTCCTCCCTGCTTTTAACATTTCTGTCATGATTCCCTCACTTTCAGCTGCTTTACCCCTTTTCATTCTACGAAATGCCTCACGCACTTCCCCCACACTCACATCCTGCTCTTCTTCACTCATAAAAGATGGTATACTTCCCTGGCCAGTGCATAAAATTACCGCCTCCCTTTCTTCGACGACATTTAGAAGTTCCTCAAAATATTCTCGCCATCTACCCAATACCTCCATCTCCCCATCTACTAACTCCCATACTCTGTTTTTAACTGACAAATCCATTCGTTCCCTAGGCTTTCTTAACTTGTTTAACTCCAAAATATTTTCTTATTTTCATTAAAATTTCTTGACAGTGCCTCTCCCACTATCATCTGCTCTCCTTTTGCACTCTCTCACTACTCTCTTCACCTTTCTTTTAATCTCCATCTACTCTTCTCTTCTTATAACACTTCTGCTTTGTAAAAACCTCTCATAAGGTACCTTTTTCTCTTTTATTACACCCTTTACTTCGTCATTCCACCAATCACTCCTCTTTCCTCCTGCACCCACCCTCCTTTAACCACAAACTTCTGCCCCACACTCTAATACTGCATTTTTAAAACTATACCAACCCTCTTCAACCCCCTCCCCCCCACTACTCATACTTGCATCAGCCCACCTTTCTGCCAATAGTTGTTTATATCTCACTCGAACTTCCTCCTCCCTTAGTTTATACACTTTCACTTCCCTCTTACTTGTTGTTTCCATTTTCCTCTTGTCCCATCTACCTCTTAAACTGTAGCTACAACTAATCAATGATCCGATATATCAGTTGTCCCTCTATAAACGTGTACATCCTGGAGCCTACCCATCAACCTTTTATCCACCAATACATAATCTAACAAACTACTTTCATTACTTGCTATATCATACCTTGTATATTTATTCATCCTCTTTTTCATAAAATGTGTATTACTTATTACCAAACCTCTTTCTACACATAGCTCAATTAAAGGCTCCCCATTTACATTTACCCCTGTCACCCCAAATTTACCTACTACTCCCTCCACAACATTTTTACCCACTTTAGCATTGAAATCCCCAACCACAAGTACTCTCACACTTGGTTCAAAACTTCCCACACATTCACTCAACATTTCCCAAAATCTCTCTCTCTCCTCTACACTTCGCTCTTTTCCAGGTGCATATACGTTTCCTAGAACCCACTTTTCACATCCAACCTTTATTTAACTCCAAATAATCCTTGAATTAATACATTTATAGTCCCTCTTTTCCTGCCATAGCTTATCCTTCAACAGTATTGCTACTCCTTCTTTAGCTCTAACTCTATTTGGAACCCCTGACCTAATCCCATTTATTCCTTCCCACTGAAACTCTCCCACTCCCTTCAGTTTTGTTTCACTTAAAGCCAGGACATCCACCTTCTTCTCATTCATAAAATCCACAATCATCTCTTTCTTATCATTCGCACAACATCCACGCACATTCAGACACCCCACTTTGACAATTTTCTTCTTATTCTTTTTATTAATTATTACACGAAAAGGGGTTACTAGCCCATTGTTCCCAGCATTTTAATTGACTTTTACAACACGCATGGCTTACGGAGGAAAGATTCTTATTCCACTTCACAATGGATATAAAAGGAAGAGTTATAAGAACAAGAACTATTAAGATAAAATCAAAGAAAACTCAGATGAGTGTGTATAAATAAACGTGTACATGTATGTGTAGTGTGACCTAAGTGAAAGTAGAAGCAGCAAGATACACATATATTTATATATTTATTTATAAACAGTCTGCTGGTCTGTCTAGCAGCCGGCAAAAACCTCATACAGTACTCTCCCAAAACTTAAACAGGCCTCTGGATACTAGGGCCTCACAGGTAAACATGAGAGCACTTAAACACAAACAAAATTACCTATAGTACACACAAAAAAATCACCAAACCACCTACTCACACTAACGCCAACCCACGAAGACTTCACCCAGCCGCCGTCCTACACATACTGAACCCCCACAAACACCTCATCTGCTCCTGTCTCCTGGCCACATTGCTTAACCAGGCATAATAAGTGTCCGGTTTCAGTATAATCCCGGAACTATGGAGCATTTTTTATACAACATTTTTACTGCAGCACACTGCATAATATCCCTCCCTTAGACCAAAGACCTCACTCAGCTAGCTGAATCCACTCGGGTGCAACTAGTGAAGGAGAAAAAAGAAAATGGGAAAGTAACCTAAGGTCTAGGAAAACACAAAATTATCCAGAAATAAGAAAACTGCATCAAGCACTGTCTTGGTGCAATGAACATTTATCAACTTAACGCTTATCTCTACAATGAGTACTGCTAATCCGCAGATGTGTGAAACTTGTTTGATGTAAAAGTGATCAGGTTTTACACCAGTTGAGTTCACAGTCATGCTTTATTGCTGTACTCTGAAACATAGACAGGAAAATGCACCATATCAACTCAGTGTTGGCCAAACACCTACGTTGATGCATTTTCTATACATACATAAAATTAAAGAACTGACTAGGGTACCTCTGTACATATTACATAAAAAGTTTACATAATAAATATGTACAAGGAAACTTATGAAAAACTGAGAAAGTCTCTTTTTTTAAAACAGCATAAGTGTTCATTAGTTCACAACTCTGCATTCACATATAAAATAAGTACTTCATAAAAATATACAGTCTCCAGAAACAATGCAAAAAATTAGTGTACATATTAATACAAATAGAAAATATATTAACCCAGCGTCTCACAGCAATATACAACAAGCAAAACTGGCTGTGCAAAACACACCACTGGAAGAAATTGGAGAACATAAGAACATAAGAATGTAGGAACACTGCAGAAGGCCTACTGGCCCATACGAGGCAGGTCCTTTCAACACACGGGAGGGAAAATTACCAGACCTCAAAACTGGGTAGTTAGTCACATATAAAATTAGTCAGCGGGGCTGTGACCTTGAAAAACACACTGGAGTCATCACTATTGACCCCTCAAAAGGTAAGCCTCCCAGGCCTTAACCTACACCGTCATTCCAAGGAACCCTGGAGGCACCCCACTTGGTGATCCAAAAAAGAAAACAGGTGGGTACTGGAGAAACACAAAACACACAGGATCACTATTCATGACCCAAAAATGGTGAGGCTTCACCGCCAACACCGTACCTCTACCTTTGGTCCAACAGTCCATACACCAACATCACACAGGTGAGGCATCACCGCCCACACCTTATGTTAGCATACCTTACCTAGGCATGTACTGATGTGACTACCACCAAAAACACACACGCACTCTCTTGGGAAATGTGACACCCCCCGTCCAACAGCTCACCGAGCTTCAGTCCACTAGGTGGTCAAAAAACCATCTACTCACCTACTGCAACCACTGCAAAACGAGAGCAGATAAATGTCTACACTACATTATGTACTGTACACACGAGACAATACATAAGCAACCACATTTTCTGTCCCCTTCACATAACAAATCACCAAAGTGAGCATTTGAGTGTGGTTCCTCGGAACGTGAAGGAAATGTAGAACTGTGATCATTATACTGAAAAAAATTGCACAATCAAAACAAAACAAGAGCCTCCTTTTCTGTTGGGGCATAAATTCTCTGGTGACTTTTAAGTTTACTGGCAGCAATTGTCCTGCTGCTTTTTTCAACAACACAGTACTAACAACAACAGAACGGGTGTCTACTTGCAGAGAAAATGGCAATGCAACATTGAAAGCAATCATTACAGGAGCACTAACACTACATTTAAAGTACCTGTAGAGTAAAAGGTCATACATGGACATATAACTGGCCCACTGGGTCATGGAAATCAAATAACCCTGCCACTTACTCACAACTTTGGTATCTAGTACATCAATGAAATTATTCACAAGAGGAAACCCTTCAGCCTTGGTTATCAAATTTACTTTGTGGCAGACAGTGAACATGCTGAGAGTGTCATCTAGTGTGAGATCCTTGATAGCCAATATCCACTGACTCTTGCTGAGTACAGTGAAAATATAAAAAAAAAGCTTCACGTCTTCCTCCATATACATCTCTCTGTAAAACAGCCATATACACCACTTTTCAGGTATTCTACCCAGAACATGCTGAATGTGCTCAGGTACATTTACCTTGGGGATTCATGCCCCTTTTCTAATGTCAGAAAACTCATTTACAAAGTTAAATGGTTGCTGAGCTAACCCACCAAGCATTTCCTCTCCGACAGTAAAAGTAACCTTTTCAAAGTCTTGTACTTTACTTTTCATAATATTACTCTTTTCAGATTGTGGTAGGGATAACCATACGCGTTTTTCTGATCGGGTGCGTGGGTTTTATTTTCACCAGAGACGTCATCCACCAGCAGGTACCATGCACTACTAATCAGAGAGTTCCCAACAGCCGGCTCCAGTACCAACACTACCTCTCGAGCCTCTCAGATCATGTTGCACCACCTCATGGTCCAATGTCATCCTGGGCAGACTGACAGGCTGGTTCACTGGTTCCGTCCACCTCAACTTAGCCAAACAGTCTCTGAAACTGAGAAAAACACCGAGGGGGAAGCATCACCATCCTCACCTATCCCATGACTTAATGATTCCAGAGTGCTTCCCCGCAAGGTAATGAAAAGGAGGGGAATACCCTCATCCCAGTCCTTCTGGTACTGGGTACAACAAAAAAACATCGTCCTGAGAGACTGGTAAAACCACCCTACTTTTCTTTGACTCTCAGAGTGATAGATATTAGTAAATCTAACCTTAAGTAAGCCTCACAAAGCTACATAAAATTTTTATAAAATTTGAGTTCTGGTTGGCTTGTGCAAAGCCTAAATGACAAAATTTCACCAGAAATCTCAAAAGCACACACACAAAATTATTAAGAAGGAGTTGGAACTCTGGTAACCCTGCTCAGTACTGAAATATCCTCCACTGAGTATCTGTAAAAAATTCAGAACCTTGTCCTCAAATGGCTCTGACATGACTGCTTGGTTACATACTCTGTAAAATAAACATTTATTAAATTTCGGAACCACTTCCTCTGTAAAAGCTGGCAACTGAATAACCTTCAGGGAGTCACCACATCCCTAGACCTGAACCAGCTACTTCAGAGTCAAGGTATTCACTCCCATGCCAGCACCGAGACCCCCCTTTCCCTAAACCGGGTTTGACCTGGGCCGGTTCATCATTACCCAGAGTCTCCTGCAGGTCAGACTCAATGAACAGGGGGCCTAGGGTCAAGTCACCACAGTCAGTAGAAAGATCAAGGCGAGGTACAGAAGTTCTTCCCTTGCTTACCTGGCTAGTCATTGTACACACTGAAAAATTTTCAGTCACAGTAGCATTAGTTTTCAAATCGGTGTCCTTCCAAACCAAACATTCCTCACTTTTGAGGAGACCCATTACATTGTTGCCTAGTAGTAGATCAACACCTGTAGACCACCATGTAATACCTACAGGCAGGTACCCAGACTGGTGAACAGACTCCATCCACAATCTATGTACAGGAATCCTAACAGTGGATCCTGAAACCCCTTTTAAAAATATCTTTTCCAGTGTAAGTATCCTTTGACACCGGTATCCTTGCGCAAAAGAGAGAATGTACTACATCCGTCCCTTCTACTCTACCTTCATTTTGATGTAAATCCACTGTGGACTCAGTTGAAAAGACCTTCATCCGAGGGTCTAAAACAGTTGAACTTCCTGGTGTACTCTAGGGTAAGACTGCAATACAAGCTGCTGCATGTGTAACTGGAGTACTTACTTGAGAGTCTTTTGCAGCAGTCTGGTTCTTAAGCATCTCTCTGCAATATTGCTGTAATGACCCTTCTTATTACAGTAAGTACATTTATAAACACTGAAGGTACAATGCCCACCTGAGGTAGACTGGATTCCTTCTCCTTAGGGAACCGGGCTGTTCCTACCTGTTCCCTGATTTCCTGAAACTAAATCTGACTTACTACTTCCTTGAACAGGTAACTTAGAAGGAAACTTAAGTCCCTGAGAACCATGATTCTGGTGGTTAGTAGGCTGGAAACTCTGGATTATGAGGCTGCAAAAAATTTGGCTTAAACATATGAAATTTCTTACTCCTTCTAGTTGGTGGAGAAAAATTATTATTAGCATGATCTGGGTGATAACTGCTTGCAACTTTTTGGTTGGCTAAAAACCTTTCACTCAACTCTAGAGCATAGTTAAAATCATTAAAATCTTTTTCCTCAAGATATGCCTTAAGGTCAGGAGGTACACAGTTCAAAAGATCCTCTAGCAAAATTAAAGTCATTACACCTTCATAATCACCTACAACATCCTTGGAGAGGCACCATTTCGTCAGCAGCCACATCTTTTCCTTTCCATACTCCGCCAAGGATTGGCCTTCCTGAAACTTTAAACCTATAAATTTCTGCCAATACCTCTCTGGCAATATCTGATAAGCCAGTAACACAACATCCTTCATCTTCTCATTATCTGAAAATTCATGTTCATCTAGAGAGCTATCAGCTTGTAACCATTTACCAATTAACTGGGTTCTGGCTAATGTAGCCCAGTTACTGTCTGGCCACTTCTGGGACTTCGCTATTTTTTTCAGTGTGAAAAAGTTAACAGGATCATTTTCAAAAATTTCTGGGACAAACTTTATAGCTTGTTCCAAATTAAATACGTCTACGAATTCTCTGCATTATATTCACACCACACATTGCTCTCAGACATGACATCTCCATTGCCTCCACCCTTCTCCTCGTTGCAACATTCATTACCCATGCTTCACACCCATACAAGAGTGTTGGTACAATTATGCTCTCATACATTCCCCTTTTTGCTTCCATGGACAAAGTTCTTTGTCTCCACAGACTCCTAAGTGCACCACTCACCCTTTTCCCCTCATCATTTCTGTCATTCACCTCATCCTTCATAGACCAATCTGCTCACACGTCCACTCCTAAATATCTGAATGCATTCACCTCCTCCATACTTTCTCCCTCCAATCTGATATCCAGTCTTTCGTCACCTAATCTTTTTGTTATCCTCACAGCCTTTCTCATTCCTATATTCACTTTTAATTTTCTTCTCTTACATACCCTACCAAATTCATCCACCAACCTCTGCAACTTCTCTTCAGAATCTCCCAAAAACACCGTGTCATCAGCAAAGAGCAACTGTGACAACTCCCACTTTGTGATTGATTCTTTATCTTTTAACTCCACGCCTCTTGCCAAGACCCTCGCATTCACTTCTCTTACAACCCCATCTATAAATATAGTAAACAACCACGGTGACATCACACATCCTTGTCTAAGGCCTACGTTTACTGGGAAATAATCTCCCTCTCTCCTACATACTCTAACTTGAGCCTCACTATCCTCGTAAAAACTCTTCACTGCTTTCAGTAACCTACCTCCTATACAATACACCTGCAACATCTGCCACAGTGCCCCCCTATCCACCCTGTCATATGCCTTTTCTAAATCCATAAATGCCACAAAAACCTCTTTACCTTTATCTAAATACTGTTCACCTATATGTTTCACTGTAAACACATGGTCTACACACCCCCTACCTTTCCTAAAGCTTCCATGTTCATCTGCTATCCTACTATCTGTCTTACTCTTAATTATTTCAATAATAACTCTACCATACACTTTACCAGGTATACTCAACAGACTTATTCCTCTATAATTTTTGCACTCTCTTTTATCCCCTTTGCCTTTATACAAAGGAACTGGCTCTCTGCCAATCCCTAGGTACCTTACACTCTTCCATACATTTATTAAATAATAGCACCAACCACTCCAAAACTATACCCCCTCCTGCTTTTAACATTTCTATCTTTATCCCATGAATCCCAGCTGCTTTATCCCCTTTCATTCTACCCACTGCCTCACACACTTCCCCCACACTCGCAACTGGCTCTTCCTCATTCCTACAATATTTTATTCCTCCTTGTCCTATACACGAAATCACAGCTTCCCTATCTTCATCAACGTTTAACAATTCCTCAAAATATTCCCTCCATCTTCCCAATACCTCCAACTCTCCATTTAATAACTCTCCTCTCCTATTTTTAACTGACAAATCCATTTGTTCTCTAGGCTTCCTCAACTTGTTAATCTCACTCCAAAGCTTTATTTTTATTTTCAATAAAATTTGTTGATAACATCTCACCCACTCTCTCATTTTCTCACTTTTTACATTACTTCACCACTCTCTTAACCTCTCTTTTTCTCTCCACATACTCTTCCCTCCTTGTATCACTTCTACTTTATAAGAACCTCTCATATGCTAACTTTTTCTCCCTTACTACTCTCTTTACATCATTTCACCAATCGCTCTTCTTCCCTCCTGCACCCACTTTCATGTAACCACAAACTTCTGCTGAACACTCTAACACTACATTCTTAAACCAACCCCATTGTCTATACTCTCACTAGCCCATCTATCCTCCAATAGTTGTTTATATCTTACCCTAACTGCCTCCTATTTTAGTTTATACACCTTCACCTCTCTCTTACTTGCTGCTTCTATTTTCCTTGTATCCCATCTACCTTTTACTCTCACTGTAGCAACAACTAGAAAGTAATTTGATATATCTGTGGCCCATCTATAAACATGAACATCCTGAAGTCTACTCAACAGTCTTATCTACCAATACACAGTCCAACAAACTGCTGTCATTACGCCCTACATCATATCTTGTATACTTATTTATCCTCTTTTACTTAAAGTATGTATTACTTATAACTAAACCCCTTTCTATACAAAGTTCAATCAAAAGGCTCCCATTATCATTTACACCCAAACTTACCTACCACACAATCTCTAAATGTTTCTCCTACTTTAGCATTTAGGTCCCCTACCAAAATTACTCTCTCACTTGATTCAAAGGTTCCTATACATTCGCTTAATATCTCCCAAAATCTCTCTTTCTCCTCTACACTCCTCTCTTCTCCAGGTGCATACACGCTTATTATGACCCACTTTTCATATCCGACCCTTATTTTAATCCACATAATCCTTGAATTTACGCATTTATATTCCCTCTTCTCCTTCCATAACTGGTCCTCCAACATTATTGCTACCCCTTCCTTAGCTCTAACTCTCTTAGCTACTCTTGACTGAATCCCATTTATTTCTCCCCACTGAAACTCATCTACCCACTTCAGCTTTGTTTCGCTTAGGGCCAGGACATCCAACTTCTTTTCATTCCTAACATTCGCAATCATCTCTTTCTTACCATCCGCACTACATCCACGCACATTTAAGCATCCAAGTTTTATAATTTTTCTTCTTCTGATTTTTTAGTAAATGTGTACAAGAGAAGTGATTACTAGCCCATTGCTCCTGGTATTTTAGTCGCCTCATACGACACGCAAGGCTTACAGAGGAAAGATTCTTTTCCACTTCCCATGGACAAAAAAAAAAAACAGGAACAAGAGCTATTAAGAAAAAGTAAAACCCTAGATGTCTGTATTATGTATGTATGTATGTATATATATATATATATATATATATATATATATATATATATATATATATATATATATATATATATATATATATATATATATATATATATATATATATATATATATATATATATATATATATATGCAAAACAACCACTCTGAAAGAATAGAGAAATTCCAAGCGCTTTCGTGACTACTCACATTATCAAGGAACTATTCCTTGATAATGTGAGTAGTCACGAAAGCGCTTGGAATTTCTCTATTCTTTCAGAGTGGTTGTTTTGCATATTTTGAAATCACCTGTTTACTGTGATCTTATTGCATATATATATATATATATATATATATATATATATATATATATATATATATATATATATATATATATATATATATATATATATATATATATATATATATATATATATATATATATATATATATATATGTATATACATACATACATATATATACATATATATATATATATATATATATATATATATATATATATATATATATATATATATATATATATATATATATATATACATATATATATATATATATATATATATATATATATATATATATATATATATATATATATATATATATATATATATATATATATATATATATATATATTTATATATGTATATATATATATATATATATATATATATATATATATATATATATATATATATATATATATATATATATATATACGTGGATGTGCTTGCCTGTGTAGTGTGACCTAAGTGTAAGTAGAAGTAGCAAGATATACCTGTTATCCAGCGTGTTTATGAGACAGAAAAGAAACGCCATCAATCCTACCATCATGTCAAACAGTTAAGGGTTTCTGTTTCACAGTCACTTGGCAAGACGGTAGTACCTCCCTGGCTGTCTAACAACCTACTACTTACATATATATATATATATATATATATATATATATATATATATATATATATATATATATATATATATATATATATATATATATATATATATATATATATATATATATATATGTATATATATATATATATGTATATATATATATATATATATATATATATATATATATATTTATATATATATATATATATATATAAATATATATATATATAATATATATATATATATATATATATATATATATATATATATATATATATATATATATATATATATATATATATATATATATATATATATATATATATATATATATATACTATATATATATATATATATATATATATATATATATATATATATATATATATATATATATATATATATATGTATATATATATATATATATATATATATATATATATATATATATATATATACATTTGTATAAACAAGGAGGCTCCATGACACCCCACCTCCCTTCTGCTTGTTTGTCTACCAGCAGACAAAAACGCCATACAGTACTCTCCCAAGCCTTAAACAGGCCTCTGCCTTACAGGTAAACATGAGAGCACTTAATTACTTATACTATACACAAAAGAAACTCATCAAATTACACACTAACTTCAACCCACGATGACTTCACCCAACCGCCCTCCTACACATACTGATCCTCCACCTCATCTGCTCCTGTCTCCTGCCCACACTGCCTGACCAGGAATAATACACGTCCAGTTTCAGTACAATCCTGTAACTATGGAGCATTTTTTTTAAATATTTTTACTGCAGCACACTGCATAAGAGAGAGAGTGTGTGTGTGTACTCACCTAATTGTGGTTGCAGGGGACGAGACTCAGCTCCTGGCCCCACCTCTTCGCTGATCGCTACTAGGTCCTCTCCCTCTCTGCTTCCTGAGCTTTATCATACGTCTTCTTAAAACTACGTATGGTTCCTGCCTCCACTACTTCACTTGCTAGGCTATTCCACTTCCTGACGACTCTATGACTGAAAAAATACTTCCTAACCTCCCTGTGACTAGTCTGAGTCTTCAGCTTCCAGTTGTGACCCCTTGTTTCTGTGTCCCCTCTCTGGAACATCCTATCTCTGTCCACCTTGTCTATTCCCCGCAGTATCTTGTATGTCGTTGTCATGTCTCCCCTGACCCTTCTGTCCTCCAGTTTCGTCAGTCCGATTTCCCTCAACCTTTCCTCGTACGACATTCCCCTGAGCTCTAGGACTAGCCTTGTTGCAAACCTTTGTACTTTCTTTAACTTCTGTGGAACCCCGCTTGTCACAGGCGCCCACTCTGACACCTCGTCACGTACCATGACTCGTTGTTGCCTCCCTGTCAGGTATTCTCTGATCCATTGCAGTGCCTTTCCTGTTATGTGTGCCTGATCCTCTAGCTTTTACAGTAACCTCTTGTGAGGAACTGTGCCGAAGGCCTTCTTGCAGTCCAAAAAAATGCAGTCGATCCACCCCTCTCTCTCTTGTCTTACTTCTGTCACCTTGTCATAAAACTCCAGTAGGTTTGTGACACAGAATTTTCCTTCCATGAAAACGTGCTGGTTGCCAATTATACACTTGTTTCTTTCCAGGTGCTCCACCACTCTCCTCCTGATGATCTTCTCCATGACTTTGCATACTATGCACATTAGTGATACAGGTCTGTAGTTTAGTGCCTCATGTCTGACTCCCTTTTTAAAAATTGGGACTACATTTGCCATCTTCCATACCTCAGGGAGTTGCCCAGTTTCAATGGATGTGTTGAAGATCTTTGTTAATGGCACACACAGCATCTCTGCTCCCTCTCTAAGGACCCACAGAGAGATGTTGTCTGGTCCCATGGCGCCTTTGAGGTGTCAAGTTCACATAGCAGCTTCTTCACCTCCTCCTTGGTTATGTGTGACTCATCCAGTACTTGTTGGTGTACCCCCCTGTTCTGATTTCCTGGAGTCCTATTGGTTTCCACTGTAAATACTTCGCTAAATCTCGTGTTGAGCTCGTTACATACCTCTCGGTCGTTTCTTGTGAACTCCCCATCACCCTTCCTCAGTCTGATTACCTGGTACTTGACTGTTGTTTTCCTCCTGATGTGGGTATACAACAGCTTCGGGTCAGACTTGACTTTTGATGCTATTTCATTTTCATATATTCGCTGAGCCTCCCTTCTTATCTGTGCATATTCGTTTCTGACTCTTCGGCTAACCTCTTTATTTTCCTGAGTTCTCTGTCTTCTGTACCTTTTCCATTCCCTAGTACATCTAGTTTTTGCCTCCCTACACCTTTGGGTGAACCAAGGACTCGTTCTGTTCTTCCCATTATTTCTGTTTCCCTTGGGAACAAACCTCTCCTCTGCCTCCTTGCATTTTGTTGACACATAGTCCTTCATTTCTTGTACTGGTTTTCCTGTCAGTTCCCTCTCCCACTGAATGTATTGCAGGAAGTTCCTCATGCCTGAGTAGTTCCCCGTTTTGTAGTTTGGTTTTTCCCATCCTATTCCTGCTACTCTCTCCACTTGAAGCTCAACTAAGTAGTCAAAGCTCAGAACCATATGATCATTAGCTCCTAGGGGTCTTTCATACATGATATCCTCGATGTCCGAGCTACTCAAGGTGATTACAAGGTCCAGTCTTGCTGGATCAT
>NW_027196633.1:0-47500 GCF_038502225.1 Cherax quadricarinatus | reverse complement strand
TGGTCTTCGATCGAGTGAATTCTTCTCATCAACTTCACGTCATCTGCAAACAGGGACACCTCAGAGTCTATTCCTTCCGTCATGTCGTTCACAAATACCAGAAACAGCACTGGTCCTAGGACTGACCCCTGCGGGACCCCGCTGGTCACAGGTGCCCACTCTGACACCTCGCCACATACCATGACTCGCTGCTGTCTTCCTGACAAGTATTCCCTGATCCATTGTAGTGCCTTCCCTGTTATCCCTGCTTGGTCCTCCAGTTTTTGCACCAATCTCTTGTGTGGAACTGTGTCAAACGCCTTCTTGCAGTCCAAGAAAATGCAATCCACCCACCCCTCTCTCTCTTGTCTTACTGCTGTCACCATGTCATAGAACTCCAGTAGGTTTGTGACACAGGATTTCCCGTCCCTGAAACCATGTTGGCTGCTGTTGATGAGATCATTGTGTGTGTGTATGTGTGTGTTTGTCCTATGCACATACGTGATATATGTACCTATTGATGTATGTTGCAACTAACAGATCTAATAACTGGTGGTGTGTACAGGCGACGAGACTACATCACAGCAATGTGTCTCACTTACCAACATCACAGCCATGTGTCTCACTCATCAACTTCACAGCCATCTGTCTCGCTCACCAACATCACAGCCATGTATCTCACTCATCAACTTCACAGCCATGTGTTTCGCTCACCAACATCACAGTCATGTATCTCACTCACCAACATCACAGCCATGTGTCTCACTCATCAACTTCATAGCCATGTGTCTCGCTCACCAACATCACAGTCATGTATCTCACTCACCAACATCACAGCCATGTGTCTCACTCACCGACATCACAACCATGTGTCTCGCTCACCAACATCAGTCATGTATCTCACTCACCGACATCACAGCCATGTGTCTCACTCACTAATATCACAGCCATGTGTCTCACTCACCAACATCACAGCCATATCTCACTCACCAACATCACAGTCATGTGTCTCACTCACCAACATCACAGCCATGTGTCCCACTCACTAGTGATCGCAGCCATGTGTCTCACTCACCAACATCACAGCCACGTGTCTCACTCACCCACATCACAGTCATGTATCTCACTCACCAGCATCACTGCCATGTATCTCACTCTCTAGCATCACAGCCATCTATCTCACTCACCAACATCACTGCCATGTATCTCACTGTCCAACATCACAGATATGTGCCTCACTTACCAACATCACAGCCATATGTCTCACTCACCAACATCACAGCCTTGTATCTCACTCACCAACATCACAGCCATTTATCTCACTGTCCAACATCACAGCCTTGTATCTCACTCACCAACATCACAGCCATGTATCTCACTCACCAACATCACGGTCATGTATCTCACTCATCAACATCATAGCCATGTGTTTCACTCACCAACATTATAGCCATATATCTCACTCACCAACATCACGGCCATTTGTCTCACTTACCAACATCACAGCCATGTGTCTCCCTCACCAATATCACAGTCATGTTTGTCAGTCACCAACATCACAGCCATGTATCTCACTCACCAACATCACGGTCATGTATCTCACTCATCAACATCATAGCCATGTGTTTCACTCACCAACATTATAGCCATATATCTCACTCACCAACATCACGGCCATTTGTCTCACTTACCAACATCACGGCCATGTGTCTCACTCACCAACATCACAGCCATGTGTCTCACTCACCAACATCACAGTCATGTGTGTCACTCACAAAGATCACAGCCATGTGTCTCACTCACTGTTATGATTTTGATGTCGTAACTTAAATAAAATGTTCCAGGCTCCTAAAGGCTGCTCACACTCCTGTCTAGGGGTTATAAAGTTACTCAGAAAACACAGCAAACCTTGGACCAGCATGTACTCATACAAATTAAGCATGAATGCAAATAATTAACGTTGTATAAGGAAGGACACAAAAAATTCACTTATACAAAAATATATATAATATTAACTTACATACATCTTACTAACTACTCCAAAAAACCACCACACTCCAGTTCACATTAACTCACTAGCACACTGCTGCTAATGAGTTAAATAAAATAATTGAACATTTATGAACAGGGAGGCTCCATGACCCCCTCCCTTTCTGCAGGCTACTCAGCCTACAGTGGAAACATTAAATACTCTCCAAAACACAGGCCCCTGCATACTAGGGCTTTACAAATAAACATGAGAGCACTTAAACACAAACACCTATAGCATACACTAAAAAATTTACCAAAATTACCTACTCAAACTACAGCCCAAACATGTTGACTTCATCCCGTGACCACCCGTCTGGTACTGAACTAAACACACCTCTCATCTGCTCCTGTCCTGGCCACTGCCTGACTGACAGGAATAAAACGCGTTCGCTTACAAGGAATAAGACACGTCCACTTTTCATGTATCACAATACTCCATAATACTCACCAACATCACAGCCATGTGTCTCACTCACCAACATCACAGATATGTGTCTCACTCACCAACATCACAGCCATGTGTCTCACTCACCAACATCACAGCCATGTGTCTCACTCACCAACATCACAGCCATGTGTCTCACTCACCAACATCACAGCCATGTGTCTCACTCACAAAAATCACAGCCATGTGTCTCACCAACATCTCAGCCATGTCTCACTCACCAACATCAAAGCCATGTGTCTCACTCACCAACATAACAGGCATGTGTCTCACTCACCAACATCACAGCCATGTGTCTCACTCACCAACATCACAGCCATGTGTCTCACTCACCAACATCACAGCCATGTGTCTCACTCACCAAAATCACTGCCATGTGTCTCACCAACATCTCAGCCATGTATCTCACTCACCAACATCACAGCCATGTGTCTCACTCACCAACGTCACAGCCATGTGTCTCACTCACCAACATCACAGCCAAGTGTCTCACTCACCACCATCACAGCCATGTGTCTCACCAACATCTCAGCCATGTATCTCACTCACCAACATCACAGCCATGTGTCTCACTAACATCACAGCCATGTGTCTCGCTCACCAACATCACAGCCATGTGTCTCACTCACTAACATCACAGCCATCTGTCTCACTCACCAACATCACAGCCATGTGTCTCACTAACATCACAGCCATGTGTCTCGCACACCAACATCACAGCCATGTGTCTCACTCACCAACATCACAGCCAAGTGTCTCACTCACCAACATCACAGCCATGTGTCTCACCAACATCTCAGCCATGTATCTCACTCACCAACATCACAGCCATGTGTCTCACTAACATCACAGCCATGTGTCTCGCTCACGAGCATCACAGCCATGTGTCTCACTCACTAACATCACAGCCATGTGTCTCGCTCACCAGCATCACAGCCATGTGTCTCACTCACCAACGTCACAACCATGTGTCTCACTCACCAACATCACAGCCATGTGTCTCACTTACCAACATCACAGCCATGTGTCTCATTCACCAACATCACAGCCATGTGTCTCACTCACCAACATCACAGCCATGTGTCTCACCAACATCTCAGCCATGTATCTCACTCCCTAACATCACAGCCATGTGTCTCACTCACTAACATCACAGCCATGTGTCTCACTCACCAACATCACAGCCAAGTGTCTCACTCACCAACGTCACAACCATGTGTCTCACTCACCAACATCACAGCCATGTGTCTCACCCACCAACATCACAGCCATGTGTCTCACTCACCAACATCACAGCCATGTGTCTCACTCACCAACATCACAGCCATGTGTCTCACTCACCAACATCACAGCCATGTGTCTCACTCACCAACATCACAGCCATGTGTCTCACTCACCAACATCTCAGCCATGTGTATCTCACTCACCAACATCACAGCCATGTGTCTCACTCACCAACATCACAGTCATGTGTCTCACTCACAGCAACATCACAGCCATGTGTCTCACTCACCAACATCACAGCCATGTGTCTCACTCACCAACATCACTCACCAACCTCACAGCCATGTGTCTCACTCACCAACATTACAGCCATGTGTCTCACTCACCAACATCACAGCCATGTGTCTCACTCACCAACATTACAACCATGTGTCTCACTCACCAACGTCACAGCCATGTGTCTCACTCACCAACATTACAGCCATGTGTCTCACTCACCAACATCACAGCCATGTGTCTCACTCACCAACATTACAACCATGTGTCTCACTCACCAACATCACAGCCATGTGTCTCACTCACCAACATCACAGCCATGTGTCTCACTCACCAACATCACAGCCATGTGTCTCACTCACCAACATTACAACCATGTGTCTCACTCACCAACATTACAACCATGTGTCTCACTCACCAACATTACAACCATGTGTCTCACTCACTAACATCACAGCCATGTGTCCCACTCACCAACATTACACAGCCATGTGTCTCACTCACCAACATCACAGCCATGTGTCTCACTCACCAACATCACAGCCATGTGTCTCACTCACCAACATTACAACCATGTGTCTCACTCACCAACATCACAGCCATGTGTCTCACTCACCAACATCACAACCATGTGTCTCACTCACCAACATTACAACCATGTGTCTCACTCACCAACATCACAGCCATGTGTCTCACTCACCAACATCACAGCCATGTGTCTCACTCACCAACATCACAGCCATGTGTCTCACTCACCAACATCACAGCCATGTGTCTCACTCACCAACATTACAACCATGTGTCTCACTCACCAACATCACAGCCATGTGTCTCACTCACCAACATTACAACCATGTGTCTCACTCACCAACATCACAGCCATGTGTCTCACTCACCAACATTACAACCATGTGTCTCACTCACCAACATCACAGCCATGTGTCTCACTCACCAACATTACAACCATGTGTCTCACTCACCAACGTCACAACCATGTGTCTCACTCACCAACATTACAACCATGTGTCTCACTCACCAACATCACAGCCATGTGTCTCACTCACCAACATCACAGCCATGTGTCTCACTCACCAACATCACAGCCATGTGTCTCACTCACCAACATTACAACCATGTGTCTCACTCACCAACATCACAACCATGTGTCTCACTCACCAACGTCACAACCATGTGTCTCACTCACCAACATTACAACCATGTGTCTCACTCACCAACATCACAGCCATGTGTCTCACTCACCAACATCACAGCCATGTGTCTCACTCACCAACATTACAACCATGTGTCTCACTCACCAACATCACAGCCATGTGTCTCACTCACCAACATCACAGCCATGTGTCTCACTCACCAACATCACAGCCATGTGTCTCACTCACCAACATTACAACCATGTGTCTCACTCACCAACATTACACCAACATCACAGCCATGTGTCTCACTCACCAACATCACATGCCATGTGTCTCACTCACCAACATTACAACCATGTGTCTCACTGTGTCTCACTCACCAACATTACAACCATGTGTCTCACTCACCAACATTACAACCATGTGTCTCACTCACTAACATTACAGCCATGTGTCTCACTCACTAACATCACAACCATGTGTCTCACTCACCAACATTACAACCATGTGTCTCACTCACTAACATCACAACCATGTGTCTCACTCACTAACATCACAGCCATGTGTCTCACTCACCAACATTACAACCATGTGTCTCACTCACTAACATCACAGCCATGTGTCTCACTCACCAACATTACAACCATGTGTCTCACTCACCAACATTACAACCATGTGTCTCACTCACTAACATCACAGCCATGTGTCTCACTCACCAACATTACACTCACTCACCAACATTACAACCATGTGTCTCACTCACCAACATTACAACCATGTGTCTCACTCACCAACATTACAACCATGTGTCTCACTCACCAACATTACAACCATGTGTCTCACTCACCAACATTACAACCATGTGTCTCACTCACCAACATTACAATGTGTCCATGTGTCTCACTCACCAACATTACAACCATGTGTCTCACTCACCAACATTACAACCATGTGTCTCACTCACCAACATTACAACCATGTGTCTCACTCACTAACATCACAGCCATGTGTCTCACTCACCAACATTACAACCATGTGTCTCACTCACCAACATTACAACCATGTGTCTCACTCACCAACATTACAACCATGTGTCTCACTCACTAACATCACAGCCATGTGTCTCACTCACCAACATCACAGCCATGTGTCTCACTCACCAACATTACAACCATGTGTCTCACTCACCAACATTACAACCATGTGTCTCACTCACCAACATTACAACCATGTGTCTCACTCACCAACATTACAACCATGTGTCTCACTCACCAACATTACAACCATGTGTCTCACTCACCAACATCACAGCCATGTGTCTCACTCACCAACATTACAACCATGTGTCTCACTCACCAACATTACAACCATGTGTCTCACTCACCAACATTACAACCATGTGTCTCACTCACTAACATCACAACCATGTGTCTCACTCACCAACATTACAACCATGTGTCTCACTCACCAACATTACAACCATGTGTCTCACTCACTAACATCACAACCATGTGTCTCACTCACCAACATTACAACCATGTGTCTCACTCACCAACATTACAACCATGTGTCTCACTCACCAACATTACAACCATGTGTCTCACTCACCAACATTACAACCATGTGTCTCACTCACCAACATTACAACCATGTGTCTCACTCACCAACATTACAACCATGTGTCTCACTCACTAACATCACAACCATGTGTCTCACTCACCAACATTACAACCATGTGTCTCACTCACTAACATCACAACCATGTGTCTCACTCACCAACATTACAACCATGTGTCTCACTCACTAACATTACAGCCATGTGTCTCACTCACCAACATTACAACCATGTGTCTCACTCACTAACATTACAACCATGTGTCTCACTCACCAACATTACAATGTGTCCATGTGTCTCACTCACCACAGCCATGTGTCTCACTCACCAACATTACATTACAACCATGTGTCTCACTCACCAACATCACAACCATGTGTCTCACTCACCAACATTACAACCATGTGTCTCACTCACCAACATAACAACCATGTGTCTCACTCACCAACATGTGTCTCACACCAACATTACAACCATGTGTCTCACTCACCAACATCACAACCATGTGTCTCACTCACCAACATTACAACCATGTGTCTCACTCACCAACATTACAACCATGTGTCTCACTCACCAACATCACAACCATGTGTCTCACTCACCAACATCACAACCATGTGTCTCACTCACCAACATTACAACCATGTGTCTCACTCACCAACATTACAACCATGTGTCTCACTCACCAACATCACAACCATGTGTCTCACTCACCAACATTACAACCATGTGTCTCACTCACCAACATTACAACCATGTGTCTCACTCACCAACATTACAACCATGTGTCTCACTCACCAACATTACAACCATGTGTCTCACTCACCAACATTACAACCATGTGTCTCACTCACCAACATTACAACCATGTGTCTCACTCACCAACATTACAACCATGTGTCTCACTCACCAACATTACAACCATGTGTCTCACTCACCAACATTACAACCATGTGTCTCACTCACCAACATTACAACCATGTGTCTCACTCACCAACATTACAACCATGTGTCTCACTCACCAACATTACAACCATGTGTCTCACTCACTACATTACAACCATGTGTCTCACTCACCAACATTACAACCATGTGTCTCACTCACCAACATCACAGCCATGTGTCTCACTCACTAACATGTGTCTCACAACCATGTGTCTCACTCACTCACCAACATTACAACCATGTGTCTCACTCACCAACATTACAACCATGTGTCTCACTCACCAACATTACAACCATGTGTCTCACTCACTAACATTACAACCATGTGTCTCACTCACCAACATTACAACCATGTGTCTCACTCACCAACATTACAGCCATGTGTCTCACTCACCAACATTACAACCATGTGTCTCACTCACTAACATTACAACCATGTGTCTCACTCACCAACATGTGTCACTCAAACATTACATGTGTCTCACTCACCAACATCACAACCATGTGTCTCACACCAACATTACAACCATGTGTCTCACTCACCAACATTACAACCATGTGTCTCACTCACCAACATTACAACCATGTGTCTCACTCACCAACATCACAACCATGTGTCTCACTCACCAACATTACAACCATGTGTCTCACTCACTAACATTACAACCATGTGTCTCACTCACCAACATTACAACCATGTGTCTCACTCACCAACATTACAACCATGTGTCTCACTCACCAACATTACAACCATGTGTCTCACTCACCAACATTACAACCATGTGTCTCACTCACCAACATTACAACCATGTGTCTCACTCACCAACATTACAACCATGTGTCTCACTCACCAACATTACAACCATGTGTCTCACTCACCAACATTACAACCATGTGTCTCACTCACCAACATCACAACCATGTGTCTCACTCACCAACATTACAACCATGTGTCTCACTCACCAACATTACAACCATGTGTCTCACTCACCAACATTACAACCATGTGTCTCACTCACCAACATTACAACCATGTGTCTCACTCACCAACATCACAACCATGTGTCTCACTCACCAACATCACATGTGTCTCACTCATGTGTCTCACTCACCAACATCATGTGTCTCACTCACCAACATTACAACCATGTGTCTCACTCACCAACATTACAACCATGTGTCTCACTCACTAACATCACAACCATGTGTCTCACTCACCAACATTACAACCATGTGTCTCACTCACCAACATTACAACCATGTGTCTCACTCACCAACATTACAACCATGTGTCTCACTCACCAACATTACAACCATGTGTCTCACTCACCAACATTACAACCATGTGTCTCACTCACCAACATTACAACCATGTGTCTCACTCACCAACATTACAACCATGTGTCTCACTCACCAACATCAAAGCCATGTGTCTCACTCACTAACATCACAACCATGTGTCTCACTCACCAACATTACAACCATGTGTCTCACTCACCAACATCACAACCATGTGTCTCACTCACCAACATCACAGCCATGTGTCTCACTCACCAACATCACAACCATGTGTCTCACTCACCAACATCACAGCCATGTGTCTCACTCACCAACATCACAACCATGTGTCTCACTCACCAACATCACAGCCATGTGTCTCACTCACCAACATTACAACCATGTGTCTCACTCACCAACATCACAACCATGTGTCTCACTCACTAACATCGCTGCGCCGGAATTTATTTGAATAGGTTAAAAGTTATGATTGAAGTGTATAACCGAGACAGTTACCAATTTATTTATACTGCTGCTACAGCTGTTGTTACTGTTGTTGCTGCTGCTGCTACAGCTGTTGTTACTGTTGTTGCTGCTGCTGCTACTGCTGTTGTTACTGTTGTTGCTGCTGCTGCTACAGCTGTTGTTACTGTTGTTGCTGCTGCTGCTACTGCTGCTGTTACACTTGTTACTGCTGCTGTTATTGCTGCTGATACTTTTGTAGGTGTTGTTGCTGCTGCTGCTGTTACACTTGTTACTGCTGCTGTTACTTTTGTTGTTGTTGCTGTTGCTGTTACTGCTACTGTTACTTTTGTTGTTGTTGCTGCTGCTGCTACTGCTGCTGTTACTGCTGCTGTTTGTTTTGTTGCTGTTTGCTGCTGCTGCTGCCGCTACTGTTGTTACTTCTGTTGCTGTTCTTGTTGCTGCTGCTGCTTCTGTTACTTTTCTTGCTGTTGTTGATGCTGTTAATGTTTTTGCTGCTGCTCTTGCCGCTAATGTTGCTACAATTGTTAGTTCTATTATTGATGTTGTTGCAGTTGTTACTGTTGTTGCTGCTGTTACTGATGTTACTATTGTTGCTGATGTTGATGTTACTGTTGCTGCTGCTGTTGCTGATGTTCCGGCTATTTCTGTTGCGTTTGACGTTGTTGCATGATACTGTTGTTGTGCTTGTTCCTGTTGCTCCTTCTACTGTAGCTTTTGATCTCCTGTTATTATTATTGTGGCTTTTGTTAATGTTATTGATATTGTTAGCGTGGGGTGTTACCAAGCACCATGACTTGGTGTAGTGTTTTAGAATCTCAAGTTCAGGTGTTGACGAAGAAGGTTCTACTTCTTCAAGAGGAAAATAGGAGGCTGAAGCTTCACCTACATGAGTTTTGGAGTGAGTGTGAGAAGGATTTAGCTGGTAAGAAAGGAATGGTTGCCAGCAGTGAGAGTGGCAGCCGGTTTAAATGGCAAGTGGTTCACAGTTCAGGAAGAAGGAAGATAAGGAGAGTTAACAGAGAAGATGTGAAGGTAGGAAATCGATTCTCTCGTCTCCAGGACGAGTGCACTTCAGTGGTTAGTGAGGCTAAAGGTACCACTGATTCCCATGCTAATCAAGGTAAGAATATTTTAATAGTAGGAGATTCTCAGGTAAGATATATGGACCGTGCATTTTGTAACAGAGACAGAAAGGTTAGAGAGAGGGTGTGCCTTCCAGGAGCTGGTGTTGGTGACACAGTCAGCAGGTTGGATAATATTATGTCAGGTAATGAGAACAAGCCCATTATCTGTCTTAGTGCTGGGGGTAATGACATTGGGAAGGGCAGAAGACAGGAGCTGCTGGATAAGTACAGGTCAGCCATAAAAGTAGTTAGGTCTAAGGGAGGGATCCCAGTCATTTGTAGCATCCTGCCTAGAAAGGGAGTGGGCAATGAATGGATGTCTAGGGCAATTGGTATAAATTGCTGGCTAGACAGGTACTGCAAGGAACTTGCAATCCCATTCATTGATAACTGGGACCTATTCTTTGGCAAACGTAATAAGTATTGATGACTTGTCTAGGAATTTAAACTTGTAGATTATAGAGGTATGGGTGTTTGTGGAAAACATGTGTAGATATTATAGATATTATTGGTATAACAAAGACCTGGTTCAACATGAAAGATAGAGAAATGCCTTCTGAATGCAACTTACAGGGTTATAAACTATTCCACACTGATAGGGTCAACAGGAAGGGTGGAGGAGTGGCGATGTATGCCAGAGAAAATTTAAATTGTTGCCTTAGACAAGATATAACATTAGAAACATCGAACACAGAATCTGTTTGGCTACAGTTTCTCGAGGGTAGGGACAAATTAATTTTGGGTGTGATTTAAAGGCCCCCAAACATTGATAGGGAGTGCAGTAAGCTATTATGGGACGAAATTCATAAGGCATCTAGATATGAAAATGTTGTGATAATGGGAGATTTTTACTTTAGACAAATTCATTGGAACAATATGACAGGAAATCTTGAGTCTAGTGACTTTCTTGATATGGGCCAGGATTGCTTTTTAGAACAGGTTGTGAAAGAACCAACTAGAGGAAACACTCTGCTTGAGTTGGTTCTTGCCAACAAAGAGTCACTAATTAATAATCTTGAGGTTAATGATGAGCTTGGGGAAAGTGATCGCAAATCACTTAGTTTCAATATATCATGGAATTACCCAGATAACTGCAATCAAACCTCTGTCACAGATTTTCGCTTGGCCGACTTCATGGGACTGAAAAATTACCTGGGTGGGCTAAATTGGGATGTCCTGACTATGGGTCAGGTAGGTGATCTTGGTTGCCAGTATAACTTATTTCAGAGCATAGTTATAGCTGCCCAGACAACTTTTGTTCCAAGTAGGGAAATTAGATCTAACAAAAATAATCCCAAATGGATGAACAATAGTTTTAAACATTTCATTGGTCAAAAGAGAGGCATATATAGGCATATCAAAAAAGGGGATGGGCAGTTAAGAAATCAATATATTCAATTAGAGAGAGAAATAAAGAAAGGAATAAGAAAAGCAAAAATGGATTATGAGGCTAAGGTCGCAAGGGATTCAAAGACTAACCCAAAAGGGTTCTTTCAGGTATACAGAAGTAAGATTAGGAACAAGATTGGCCCACTTAAGAGTAACTCTGGTCAGATCACTGACAGTGATAGGTATATGTGTGAAATTCTCAATACCTACTTCCTCTCAGTTTTCACCCAGGAAAATACTAGTGATATTCCTGAAATAATAGAATATGTAGAACAGGACGTTAATAAACTATGCACGATTGCAGTAACTAGTGACATGGTCCTCAGACAAATAGAGAAACTAAAATCTAACAAATCCCCAGGCCCTGATGAACTGTTTGCAAGGGTGTTAAAGGGATGTAAAGAGGAACTTAGCATACCCTTGTCAAATCTTTTTAACGTAACTCTACAAACTGGCATAGTGCCTGTTAAGTGGAAAATGGCAAATGTAATACCTATTTACAAGGCAGGTGACAGGTCCTTGGCTTCTAACTATAGACCAATAAGACTTACCTCCATAGTGGGAAAATTTATGGAATCAATAATTGCCGAAGCAATTCGTAGCCATCGTGATAGGCACAGATTGATTAATGAATCTCAACACGGTTTTACAAAGGGGCGTTCCTGTCTTACGAACATGCTAACATTTTTCACTAATATGTGTGAGGAGGTAGATAATGGTAATGAATATGATATTGTGTATAGGGACTTCAGTAAGGCTTTCGATAGAGTTCCACATCAGAGGCTTTTGAGGAAACTTAAGGCACACGGAATAGGAGAAATTTTTTCCTGGGTAGAGGCATGGCTGACAAATAGGCAGCAGAGAGTTTGCATAAATGGGGAGAAATCAGAAAGGGGGCACGTCACAAGAGGTGTTCCTCAGGGGTCAGTGTTGGGCCCGTTGTTGTTCACAATTTACATAAACGACATAGATGAGGGAATAAATAGAGACATAAGCAAACTTGCTGATGACACCAAAACAGGCCGTCCAATTCATTCTAATGAGGGCACTAGAGCACTCCAGGATGATTTGAATAGACTGATGCAATGGTCGGAGAAGTGGCAGATGCAATTTAATATAGACAAATGCAAAGTTCTAACTGTTGGACAGGAAAATAACCATGCGATATATAAACTAAATAATGTAGATCTTAATACTACTGATTGCGAAAAGGATTTAGGAGTTCTGGTTAGCAGTAATCTAAAACCAAGACAACAGTGCATTAGTGTTCGCAATAAAGCTAACAGAATTCTTGGCTTCATATCTAGAAGTATAAATAATAGAAGTCCTCAGGTTGTTCTTCAACTCTATATATCCTTGGTTAGGCCTCAATTAGACTATGCTGCTCAGTTCTGGCCACCTCATTACAGAATGGATATAAAGGCTCTGGAAAATGCACAGAGAAGGATGAGACAGATGATCCCATGTATCAGAAATCATCCCTATGAGGATAGACTAAGGGCCCTGAATCTGCACTCTCTCGAAAGGCGTAGAATTAGGGGGATATGATCGAGGTGTATAAATGGAAAACAGGAATAAATAAAGGGGATGTAAATTGTGTGCTGAAAATTTCCAGCCAAGACAGGAGTCGCAGCAATGGTTTCAAGTTGGAAAAATTCAGATTCAGGAAGGACATAGGAAAGCACTGGTTTGGTAATAGAGTTGTGGATGAGTGGAACAAACTCCCGAGTACAGTTATTGAGGCTAAAACGTTGTGTAGCTTTAAAAATAGGTTAGATAAATACATGAGTGGGTGTGGGTGGGTGTGAGTTGGAACTGACTAGCTTGTGCTGCTGGGTCTGGTGCCGTGCTCCTTCCTTGAGTGGAGGTTACCAGACTGGGTGGGTCATTGGGCTCATCCGGGGAAGAGGGGACATGGACCTGCTCCGCATGGGTCAGTAGGCCTGTTGCAGTGTTTCTTCTTTCTTATGTTCTTATGTTCTTATGTACTATTGCTGCTGTAGTTATTGTTGCTATTATTGCTACTGTTGCTGCTACTGAAGTTACTGTTACTTTAACTGATGTTGCGTTTGGTGTTGTTGCCATTACTTTTGCTGCTATTGTTGTTTCTGTTACTTCTGTTGTTCCCATTACGGTTTGGTTGCTGCTGCTGTTGTTGATGTCACTGTTACTCCAGTTGCTTTTGTAATTGCTGTTGTTACTGTTTTTGATGCTGTCATTGCTGCTGCTTCTGAATGCCTATGTCGTTGCTGCTGCTACTAGGTCATCTGCTGCTGCTGCAGCTAGTGCAGTTGTTGCTGTTGTCTTTATTGTTACTGTTATTGGTATTGTTGTTGCTGCTTTTTGGCATTATTGTTGCTGCTATTATTGTTTCTGATTTTTGCTCCTGCTGATGGTAATGCTACTTCTGCTATTGTTGCTGCTCTTATTGTTGTTGGTGCACCTGTTGCTATTGCTGTTTGCTATTGTTTCAGTTGTTCCTTCTAATGCTGTTGATATTATTATTGTTGTTACTTTTGTTGCTGCTGTTGTTGGTGGTGGTATATTGGAGTTGTTGTTGTGCATCGCTAATCACTTAAAAGACAGATGACTCCAGAAAATTGTTCATGAATGAGACTTAAAATGCTGCCAACATCTTCATAACTTGTGGCATAACCTTATATCCCCTTGATTTTGAAGAAGCTGTTGATACAATTCCCATACACTCTGTTCTGAGACCAGACTCGTGAAAACTCAATATTTATCACGAATTACAAGAAACCACTATCACGCTCCTTTCATATTTTCTGGAGAAGATGCCTGGATACAAGTGTCATCCTTGACCCCTCCCCCCTCAGTCATTAAAAAATCACTCCACATTGTCAAGATCTTTGAAAAGGGTTTATAAAAGCAAGAATGCCAAGCACATGGAATAACAGCGATTGTGCATCCTTGGGCAACGTATATTCAAAGCAGGTCGCTCCTTGGATACCCTGGAGAGCCACAGTATGCAAAAGTTGTGCGCACAAATTTCGAAAAAGACTTTTACAAGTGCGACCATGATGTAATGGCACACGAAATATATACAGAAGAAATAAATGAAAAAGTTATATATAGAAATCTTCATTCCTAACAAACAGATTCCTAAGAGTAGTAAAAAGCAGGGAAAAAGGGAAGGCTGCTGCTGTAAAATGAAATATTCTACGCTCAAGGCACAGAACTAGTCTCACTTTTTCTCATTATCACATCAGACACAGATAAGGACATAAATCATAGCACCGTAGCATCGTTTGCAGACAATACTACAATAAGAGAGTGACATCTATTGAAGACAGTAAAACTCCAAGATGATAAATACCTAGTCTCCAGTAGGCCACTGACAGTAATATAGTGCTCTATGAGGACAAATTTCAGATAATTTTGAATGAAAAAAAAAAATAAGAATTAAACAGTAGAAGAAAAGTTCAATTTCTCCTGTAGGGAAAGTTCAATGGAAGTTCAGGTGTGACAGTGTTAGAGGATCTTACATTCAAGGATCACAAAAATATTATCGCAGCTACAAGAAAAATGATAGGCTGGATAACTAGAACGTCCGAAGCAAGAAATGTCAAGTCAGTAATTATACTCTTTAAGTAAGGCAAAATTGGAGTGCTAGAAAACATACAGAGAACTTTCAGTGACTGAATATACAATCATCTGAGTTACTAAGAACACTTAAGAGTCCCTCGAACCGTACTCCTTGTAACGTATTATAATAATTAATCATAACTAAGCGCTAAGCCCACAAGGGCCATACAGCTCTTGGAACGTAAGTGAGAAATATATGTCAAAATTTCGTCATGAAAAACTCTGGAGGGATTGGTTCCAAGCTTGCACCCCGACATCACCTCACATGAAAGCAAGAGGTTTGGCAGACGGTTTAACCTACCCACACTTAAAAGCAGGGGCGTGATGAGTACAATGAGAAGCAACTCAAGAAGTATCAAGGTACCACAACTCTTTCATGCATAGGATATGTAACATGTTCCTTAAGTGACTATAGTACTTTTGTTGGTCTGCGTGTGGCTGACACTGACAGCTACACACTGGCCAACAACTGAGAGGTCTGGTATGGGACCGGACCGCAGCAGTGACGACTCTTGAAACTGACTGCATATAACTCGTATGTTTCAGATGATGTTTATGCTGTTGCTCTTACTATTGTTTCTGCTATTTTTTGTAGTTGCATTTGCTGTTGCCGATGATAATGGTCTTTTAGCTGCTACTTCTGCGATTTGTCATTCGTCGCTCAACCTTTGGGACGAGCGGACGTGAGCTGAGCCTGCCCTCTGCTGTCAGCCGGTGACAACTTGGTTTTCTCAAAATGGCGCAGCCGGCAAGAAGAAGGGTAAACACTGTCGGCATAGAAGTGGTGCGTGGGGCTGTGCATGCCCACTCAGCTCAAGTTTTATTACCTGCCATCATCAGGGACACATACGGCATTGCCAACGAAGAGCTGTATAGTGTAGCCTTGAACGGGGCATATAGAATTTTTGTGAAATTTCTCAATGCAAGTGTATATGAGGACATAGTCGCCAGGTTCCAAGATCTTTGTGTACCAGTGAATCCTGCAGTGACGGTAAGGCTACATGATGTGTCCCGCCATTATACGTGGGTGAAGATAAGAAATGTACCCTTTGAGGCTAATGAGGCAGACCTACGTGCTGTCTTCGAGAAGTTTGGGACTGTTCATATGGCGACATTGGGGAAATGGAAGGAAGGATCGCATTCTGGGATGCCTGAAGGAAGTTTTTCCTTAAAAATGACATTGAGGCATCCTATTCCTTCCTATATTTTCCTAGAAGACTTCAGGACTCAAGTAATGGTGACTTACGCAGGGCAACAACGTACCTGTCGATTATGCGGTGCCTATGATCACATTGCTGCGCAGTGTGTTAAACAACAGGGTACACAGGCGAAGGAGCAGCATAAGGAGGCATCAGAGGACCTTGAGACGTTGGATTTGGCACGACCTGCGTCGGTTTCCTTGAACAAGGCTTGGAGTGTGGAGGTCGAGGAGGCCTTGAGGGAGGAAGAGTGTGTAACTCTTCCGAGAGAGACATGCACTGCCGGGCAGGCACCGGAGACCAAAGATGTGGTGTCACTGGGTGAGGACAGGGCCGTGGAGGCTACCATTGATTCAGTCCTCCACGACCTGTTAGGGACCCCAGGAGAGGTCATAGTTGAGGGGCTTGTGGGTGCCCTGGATGCTGCTGGGGTTCCAGGTGGTGAGAGGGGGGGAGGCATGTCAGAGACCCAGGTTGAGGCTGGGTTGCAAATTGGCACGGTGGTGGCGGAAGTGCACGGGGATGGCTTCCAGGTGGAGGCGGGGAGAAAGGCTCGAGTGTCACGGAAGAGAGCGGCAGTGCCCTCGGACGTGGACGATGTGGATGTGCTCACTTCGGCACAGCGTTCGGGCAAAAAGGTGTGGGCTGAAGTGGTTGAGCATGGACCTGGGGGGTCCAGGGGCAAGGGGCATGTGAAAGCAGATCAAGGGCGTATAAAGGGGAAGGGGGATAAAGGTGGTGCAATACGTAAAGGCAAACCTCCATTGACAAATTCAAGAGTCTCTCTATAAATGTTAATGGTCTGAAAAATTCTAGGAAGTGTGAATGGTTTCATGAGATGCTCATTAGGTATGGTGTAGATGTAGTGTTTGTGCAAGAGCACAACCACAAGCCGGGTTGTATGTTGATGATTGAGGGGTATACTGTATATACGGCACACTCAACAAGATTGAAAGGAGGAGTGGCTATTTTGGTGAGGGAGGCTAGCCCGTTTACTGTACATCATTGTGAGGAGGGGGGTGAGGGGAGGGTTATAAGAGTGGATGGGACATGGGGAAGAGATAAGATGTCTTTTGTGTGTGTTTATGGTCCGGCGGAGGGGGACAGTCGAGTGAAGAATGAGTTTGTACGTGAAGTGTTGGTGTATCACTTAAGGTCGCTTCCAGCATTAGCTGTGGTGGGAGGGGACTGGAAATGCGTTATACGCCGCAAGGATGTGGAACCTAGGGGAGCAGGATATTGTTCTGGCGTTCTGAGGGACCTGTTAACCGGGGTGGGGTTGGTGGATGTAGAGGGGGGGGGCGGCGTGGGAGGTGCAGCACACCTTTGTGAGGCAGGGATATGCTGCACGGCTGTACAGGATATACGTGACAAGGAAAGCTGTGGTGCGGAGTGTAAGGGTTTTGGATGTCTTTTTTTCTGATCATAGAGGTGTTTTGGTGGATTTGGGATGGGAGGGTCGGCCGAACAGGTATAAGAGTTATTGGAAATTGAATGTTCGGTTGCTTCAAGATGTTGAGGGGAGGGTCCTATTTGCACATTGGTGGAAAGGCTTATGGGAAGGGATGGAAGTCAATGGGGATGTGTTGAGATGGTGGGATGTGACGGCGAAGACGAGGATTCGAGAGTTCTATGTCTGACAGGGAAGGCACGAGAATCAGTTGGCTTATGGGCTTATTAGGTATCTTGAGGGGCAGTTAAGGGAGTATCATGAGAGAGGAAGGGGGGGGATGGGAGCCCCTGTGGCTGACATAGAAGGAGTGAAGGAACGCCTAATGGAAGTGCAAAATGAGAGGTTTGATGCGGCAAGGGTTTTAGGGGGGTTGGAGGAGGTCATGTGGGGTGATAGACCATCGGCGTGTGTCCTGCGAGGGCAGGGGCGCCGGCGCGTTGCAATGGAAATGGTGGGTTTGAGAGTTCTTGAGGACATAGAGGGGTATAGGGAGGGACAAGATTTGGTGACAACGGAGGGGATGGGAGGGTATGTTGATTCTTGGCTTAGTGCACATATGAGGAGTGTGGGTGTGAGAGAGGGGGCTTTAAGAGAGACAGGGGGATGGGTGCGGAGTGTGCTGGACAGGGATGACAGGGAACAGTTACAGGGGCCTATTGTGGAGGAAGAGGTGTGGATGGCTTTAATGAGTATGAGCAGGGGTAAGGCACCGTGGATAGATGGGCTGCCTGCGGAGTTTTACATACAGCATTGGGGAGTATTAAAAGAATTTTTGGAGCAATTATTTAATATCATAAAAGAGAGGGGTGCGTTGGGACCTTTGCAGGCGACAGCACTAGTAGTTTTGGTGCCAAAGGGTGAAAGTCAGTGCACAGTGAGAGATTACTGGATGATATCACTCATGTGTGCAGACTACAAACTTTTTGCAAAAATTTTGGGTAATCGTATAAAAAAGGTCATTGGAAAGGTAATAGTGAGGGGTCAATATGGGATTCCGGGGAGATCAATGTATGAGGGGCATGGGGTTATTAGAAGGTTTATTGAGGGTCCACAAGAGGGGGAACGTGGGGTATTGGCGTTGGATTGGAGAACGGCATATGACAGTGTCGAGAGGGAGGCTCTGTGAAGAATCATGGAGTGGCAAGGGTTCGGGGAGGACATTGTGAATTGGGCACGTACTTTATATCGGGGAGCTGGGATGTGTGTACAGATAAATGGGAGGGTGGGGTTGCATGTGAAAATGGGCAGGGGATTGAGGCAAGGTTGCCCGTTGTCACAAATATTATTTGCATGTTTACAGAATCCATTTTATAGGGCAGTGGAAAGGTGCATACAGGAGGGGGAGGGTAAGGGAGGACATACGAGGTGGGGAATCCCCAGTATCATAGGTTACGTTGATGACACAACTGTCCCTAGTGAGTGGGAGGGGAGGGATTGGAGGGGGTCTGGAGAGTTATGACGTTTTTGGGATGGCAACAGGTATGGCAGTGAATGTGCATAAATCTAGCTCAATGATATTGGGTGAATGGGATGGGAGGCAGGAGGCGGGGGTGGGGTGAGGTGGAGTGTCGTGGACCGGGTGAAAATTTGTGAGTTGTGTATATGGGTAATGCTCCAGATGGCGAGAATAATTCAAAGGGTGTAGTAAATAGAATTATTGGGAAGATTGTCAGGATTGAGGCCGACACATCTTACGCTACACCAGAGGGTCATTGTGGTCAATGTGCTTTGTACAGTGGAAATATGGCATGTGGCAGCTTTGCCCACCCTTTGGTGTATGGGGATGTCGGAGAGGTTGTTGAGCAGAGTTTTCCGTTTATCTGGGGGTTCGGGATGCGATTGGTTGAAAGAAGGTGGTAACACTTCCAGGTGGCCTTGGGAGGGCTGAGGTTAATTCATTTGGAAAGAAGGTTGAAGTGTGTATATGAGCATGGAGTTGCTAAGGAGCTCGGGAAGGGGAGTGGAGGTTGGGGATGCTGCAGGAGATCTTCAGAGATGGTGGAAGGGACAAGATTTGAGAGATGGTGAGGAGTTGTTGCGTCTATTGATGATGGTCAGAGGGCAGAAACATCCGGGTAGGGTGGATGGAGGAGAAGATATGGCCTAGGGTGGTGGAAGTGGCAACGGAAGGAGTGTACCCGATGTACGCATGGGAAGACATTTGGGGCCATTAAAGGGTTCGCATCCGGCCACGCAGTAGGAGGTAATGTATAGGTTTCTTCACGGAATATTGCCGTCTGGGATTTGTTTTACGAAATAGGCGAATAAGGGAGGGTGGGGTGTGTCAGGTTTGTGGGGTAGATGAATCAGCTTTTCATGTAGTTTATTTTTGTGAAAGCCTAGGGATTGTGCGGGAATGGTTAGGGAAAGCAATCCGGTATGTGGGGGGGAAAGGGTTGTCGGTTTTGAGAGCGCTTAGTTTAGATGTAGGTGGGGTTGGGGTAAAGGTTCAAAGGGCAGTGGCTTACTTAATGGTTGATTTTGTGTATATATCATGGGCAATGAGAGACAAAGGGGCGGAGGAACGTAGGATGGCCATAGCAGCATCCTTTTATAGAACAAAGTGTCGCAACAGGGAAATATATGGTAGGAGGTGGGAGAGGGATTTCTCGGAGGGCTACAGGGACTTTCTTTTGAGGGATTTATGGTCTTTATAAGCGGTCAGGGGCATGAACGGGCTGGCTTGCCCAGGGGGGGGGGTTGTGTGTGTTGCTGAGGACGATTGTGTGAGTGTGTGTGGAATTGTGTGAGGAAAGGATGTTGAGGTGATATTCAATGTGATATTCAATGTAATGTCTTGGTGTTATTGTCAACACCGATGATTATAATTTATCTAAGGATTCCTTCATGTTTTGTAAGGACGTACATAAGCATGTTTGTATATAAGCATATTTTAACCTGTAATTATACATGTCTACCTATATATGAGCAATGTAACTTGTCATAATAATGAGGTTTCATACCTGTTTTTTAACTAGTGGAACGTTTTGGTATTGTATATAATGTAAGATCTTTCCTGGGGTGTTTTTGCTTATATATTGTTACAGATGTTTTTTTTTCACATTTTCATTATATATGTTCAAGTGAATGAGTTTTTGATCTTGTGTATTGCCAGGTGAAACTGGTCAGTTTTTTCATTTGGGGGGGGGGGTAGGAGTTTAAGTAATCTCTGCAATAGCAGGTCATGTGATACACATGTCATATTTTAGATGTCTAATGTTGTCCATTCTCTGTAGGATGTGGTGTATAGATTATCTCCGGCAGTGTAAATAATCTGTCTGCAGGAGGGAATAATGTGTAAATTTATTTATTATTGTGGTAGGTTTATGTGTGTAGCGTGTTTTTAGGGTGATATATAAGATGCTAATTACTATCAAGGACTGTTGGTGGTTATGAGTGGTGACGGCAGACACAGTTACTAGGCATGTGGGGGGGGGGGGGGGGGGGTAGGCATGTTTTGAAGTGTCAGCGGTAGTGTCTTAAACCCACCACCGTGCACGATATTAATTATTACCATAGGGTATATGAGGGTAAGGTGGATTGTGTTCTATGGTGGATGTGAGCCATCAGGTTCAGACATTCCTTGTATTATAGTGTTAGCCGTTTAGCTGGCAGGATTGTGTTTGTATATATATTGTCATTGAAGTTTTTAATGCTTTTGCAAATGTGTATGTATAAGAGTTTTGTCACTGTGTATTTAAGGTGAAAGTGACACGTTTTCATAGGGGGGGGAGTGTAAGCTTTACTGGGTGGGTTGTATGTGTATGTGTGTGTATATGTATATGTATGTATATAATATATATATATATATATATATATATATATATATGTATATATATATATATATATATATATATATATATATATATATATATATATATATATGTGCAAGGAATTCGCGAGAGCATGCGATATATACACAAACACTGATCTCTGGCTGAAGGAGACTCGAACCTACGAACCTTAGGACAAGGTACGCAGTGCTTTACCAATGCTACACGCCAAGGTATTGGTCCAGTGTGGGTAGATTGGTAAAGCACTGCGTACCTTGTCCTAAGGTTCATAGGTTCGAGTCTCCTTCAGCCAGAGATCAGTGTTTATATATATATATATTTATATATATATATATATATATATATATATAATGTATATATATATATGTGTGTGTGTGTGACCACCTTTTCATGTGATGTTGAGATTTTTGGCCTTACCTGCCGTGTTTATTATAACATATAATGAACACTTAGCTGATAAATGACAGCAAATCGTCTACACAGCCGCCCCTGCAGACGAGGTCTAGAAGCTGTCGAAACCATCACAACAGTGGGCTGTCAAGAGATACAATTTGTAAGTATAAATTACCCCTAGGGGGTGTTATGTCAGCATATTTCATTCGATGATGGCTGACGAATACTTACTTGTTTGGACTCAAAAGTCCACACCTTACTGCCGATTATAGGTTGATTACAAACTCCTTGTGACTCAAGAATTGCGCAATCCCCCGATCTACAAGAAATTCGTAACATACCTTGCTCTTTGTAACGTGAGCTATGGTGTTCTCAACACCTTCGACAGATATCGGTGACTTGATAGAAGCTGAAGTGTCCTTGGATGTCCACGTCTTCCATTGTCTAGGAAACGCACACTGGTACACTATGTTCCACAAGATTCGTCTTTATTGTTCACAATGTATCACAAGAGAAGCTGATCACACTTCTCTGAAGTGTTTGTGTTAGAGACACTTTGCTCACACTAACGCACAGATCAGTGTTCTTTGTTGGTTATCCTGGCGTCAGTGTCACTCGTAGTAGAGTCAAAGTTAATCTGCCAGACGCCACAGGGCTCCATGCAGTCACTGCCCCCAGCACAAAAAAAAATGCTGACCTAGTACCTTGCATACTTGTCACCTCCTCGATGAAGCAAAGCAGAATGTTTGTTTCTTGCTGTTTTAAGCATAAACAACAATGTACACTAGTTTTACTATGGTAATAAAGTGGGAGCAGGATTTTCCTTAATTGTCCTGCTAAGTAAGAGATGTACTGTCTCTTATAAAAATACACGTTGCAACACCCCTGCAAGGAGCAGAGGTCACTTGATTACGTGGCATAGCATCTGTGATCAATTACTCACTCTAGCAGTAAACAAGACGCTCGCCCCTTCTGAGTGGCCCCTCAGGGCTGAGAGGGCGTGGCCCCTCAGGGCTGAAAGGGCTGAAGGGGCTGATACCCCCCCTCCTGGAGAAAATTTCTCCACACTGGGGGGCGGCGGAGGTTCGCTGCAGGTGAACTATTCATCACTTAACATTAATTTGATTTTCTCACTCGCCACCACTGCTGCTTGTCTTTTCTGAACAGCTTTAGTCTGTGTGGTTTCTGGAGAATCACTAATTTTGTTTTCAACACTGTGTAATTCTAACGGCACTAGTTTATTTATTGTCCGCTTATTCACTACACCTTTGCTCAAAACATCAACTGTCCTGATGATTCCATTTGCATCAGGATATATGGTCACAATTTTTCCAAGTGGCCATTGGGACCTCGGACCATCATTGTCGATAATCACTATGTCACCAGGTCTTAAGGACTTATGATTTTCAGGAACCCCAGCTCCATAGAAGTGTTCTCTCAATGAGGTGAGATAGTCTTCTCCCCAAATTTTCTCCCAACATTCAATCACTTTATTAAGGTGTTTGAATTTACGTCTGAGTTGCTCAGGTTCGAAATAAGTAGGATCCTCTATGATTTCTTTATCATTCATGGGAGGAACAGGTTCGAGCCTTCTGCCATGGAGTAAATGAGATGGACTTAACACTTCTAAATTGTCCAGATCATCGGTAACATAAGTTAGAGGTCTGTTGTTGACTCTATTTTCTATTTCAGTCACAACTGTACGGAATTCTTCTAAGTCTATTCTCTGACGATGAAGAGTCTTCCTTAAACAACGTTTTACAATGCCGATCATTCTTTCATAAAATCCGCCGTGCCATGGAGATTTAGGAGGAATGTATCTCCAACGACATCTGCGTTGATTCAGCATCTGTTGTACTTCTGGTTGATCAAAGATCTTGCTTATATAAGCAGCACCAGCAACAAAGTTCGTTGCATTATCTGAAATCATCAGTTTGGGACATGCCCTTCTGGCTGCAAACCTTCTGAATAATTTGATAAAAGTTTCAGCAGACATGTCAGTGGCTACTTCTAGATGTACTGCTCTAGTTGTAGCACAAGTGAACAAACAGATGTACACCTTGATGGGAACTTTGTCAACTGTTTTGGTTAAAATTATTGGTCCAGTGTAATCTACACCTGTCACCTCAAATGGAGTGATATGACAAACTCTTTCAGAGGGATATGGAGGTGGACCTGGATACTGACATACTCGCATATCGTAGTGACAACAAGTAATACAGTCCTTTATTTGTTTTTTCACACTTTGTCGACCTTGAGGTATCCAGTAGGATTGTCGTATATGACAAAGTGTGTCAGCTACCCCACCATGTAACACGTTACTGTGGGCGTTTTGCACAATCAGTTTTGTCAGCCAATGATTCTTGGGGATCAATATTGGATGTATGGCTTCTTTAGGTAGTGAAGAATTATGAATTCTTCCTCGACATCTTATAATCTTTTCTGAGTCGAGATAAAGTCCTAAAGAATTAATCATAACAGGTTTCTTTGGGGATTTATCTTGTGTTTCTAGAAATTTATATTCTGTAGAGAACACATCTTTCTGTATTAGTTTCACCCAGTATTTAATGGGTTCAAGACATTCATAATCAGGTTTTTATTCCTTTAATGAATTTAAAGACAAGAGCTGTAACTCTTAAGAGTTTACCCAAAGATGAGTATTTAGATCCATCAATGACTATTTCTGTTGTGTCTGCAGTATTTACACAACTTATTTCTGCTGTGTTCAAGCAGACTGTTTCTTCTGGCATAATGTGAGCTTTTTGCTGAGGCCAGTTATTTCCATTAGAGAGCCAGTTCGGTCCGTGGAGCCATAATTTATTATTCACAAATTTCTTGAGTGGGACACCACGTGACAACATGTCAGCTGGATTCTCTTGGGTAGAGACGTGAAGAAAGAGATAATCTCTCTGCATCTCTTTTATTTCTGCTACTCTGTTCTGTACATAGACCAACTTACTCTTATTATTTCTTAACCACTGGAGAACTGCTTCATTATCACTCCAGATCACGGTTTTCTCAATAGTGAGATGATCAAGTACTTTGTTGAGATAGACAGCTAATTTTGTACCTACATAGAGTGCTGTCAGTTCCAATTGTGGTACTGTTCTGACCTTCAAGGGTGCTACCCTGGCCTTTGAAGTAATTAGTGTACTTCCTTCAGCATTACTCATGTAAGCTACAGCGCCATAACCTCTGGTTGACGCATCACAGAACACATGTAATGTGTACTTGTTTCCCTCTTGACCTATTTGTCTGGGAAATTTAATTTGATGAAGTTGTTTAAACTCCCTGGATATTTCATCCCATGCTTGACTCATTTCTAGAGGCAAGTTCTCATCCCATCCAATTTTGAGTTTCCATGCATCTTGCATAAGCATTTTACCCTTTATGGTAATTGGTGAGACGAGTCCTAGAGGATCAAAACATTGTGATACCTCTGACAGTAAACTACGTTTAGTGAGTGTACTGCATGATTTATTGTTTATCTTTTTGAGACTCAGAGTATCTTCCTGTGTGTTCCAGTTAAGTCCCAGCATATTGTTGCAATCAGGAATTTCAGTTTCAGGGAAATCTTCTTTGATAAGTTCCCTTAATTGCTTTGAATTTGTATTCCACATCCTTAGAGGCATATTTGCTTCTTTCATCTCCTTGTTAGCTTCTCTGTATAAGGATTTCAAATCCTCCTCTTTATTCACAGTACCTTGAAGATTGTCCACATAGAAACTTTTCTTTAAGACTTCTTTGAAGGGACTTTCAGATTTCTTCAAATGTGTATTTAGAGTAGCTTCTAGTAAGAATGGAGAGGATGTTGCACCAAATAATACTGATTTGAAACGATAAGTTTTCACAGGACTTTGAGGATCATGTGGATTTTCAGGCCACAAGAATCGAGTATAATCTCTATCTATTTCTTGTAGTCCTACTCTTAAGAAAGCCTTGGAAATATCAGCCGTGTAGGCATATGGGTTTGTGCGAAATTTCATAAGCACGTCTCCAAGCTTCTCAGTTAGTGAGGGTCCGGTCATCAGACAGTCATTAAGACTTGCTACATCTTTATTTGCACGTGCGCTGCAATTATATACAACACGTAGTGGAGTGGTTTCAGAATCTTTTCTGACTCCATGGTGCGGGAGATAATGAGCGTTTGTCTTCAACTTATCTTCGACTATTTCCTCAATGAATTTATTGTCCAACTGTTCTTGTATGATATTATCATAGACAGTCAGTAGCTCTGGATTCTTCCTGAGCTCATGTATTTGTGCTTTCATCTGTCCGAAAGCCATGCGATAATTGCTAGGCAGATGTGGTGGATTTAATTTCCATGGTAACCTAACCCAATACTGTCCATCTTTATATTTGACAGTGTCCAAATATTGGTTATAAGTCTGAGACTCTTGTGGGCTTGGTTTATTTACATCAATACCTATCGCATCTAAATCCCACAACTTATCAACTGGTTCATTCATTTCTTCCAGTAATGATAATTTTTGCTGTGGTACATGATCAGCGGTTATTCTCGTAACTAGTACATTTTCCACTGAATCAATATCAGCTTCTTTTCCACTTTGAGAGGGAATGGGACCACATATCATGTGGCCTCCTGCTGTTTTCAGCAAGTGAACATCATGTTTACTTACTATATTTTGCACAAAACAGTGATAATAATCACTTCCAATGATTAAATCAATTGGACTAATTGTGTCCGTCTGTATGTCGGGACAGGCTAACTTGACCTTAGCTGCTTTCAGTGCTGCAACTGTTTCTTTTAATCCCTGGATCTGCACAGACTTAGGCAAATCATCTACTACCACAGCTTCTACTGTCTTTTTCCTGTTTCCTAGACCAACAGTGATTTTGGCTAGGTCATATGTCTGTTTACCAGAATTATGGAAAAAACCAGCTATATCTAACTGTATTTTGGCATAGGGTTGTTTATTCAGTTTCTGCAACACTGATCTTCTTATGAAGGACCTTTGTGAGCCTTGATCAAATAGTGTTAGCACATTGGTTTTGTGTAATTTATTAGATAACTCAACTCGAGCTATCGGGAGAGCAGTTGCTTTAAACTTATCTCTCACATTTAATGCTGTTGCTTGTTGACTTCCTGATTCTGTGGAAGTCTGTTGCTGTTCAGCAAAAGTATTTGGGCATAATGCTGTATGATGCATACCCTTGCATTTAAAACACTTCTTCAGTGAGCATTTACCTCCCTTGTGTTCACCTAAACACTTGATGCACCTTTTCAGCTGATGAACACGTTGTTTACGTGCCTCCATTGATGTGTATTGAATACAATACTGTGCCCAATGTGTTCCATCACAAAGTACACATTTTGGAGTACGTTTATGTATGACAGTCTGTTTACTGTCTATTGTATTCACAGCTTGATAAATGCCTATATGGGATTTCCCATTATGTGGTTTAGTGGGAGTAGTTATACTCTTTTTATACTGAGTTGAAGGTTTATTATCCACGGGATTTGTGGATTTTTCATCTTGTCTCGTTGCTTGCATGCATGAAACTACTGTTTGTAAACCATTGCTAATTTCTTCACAAGTGAAATAGCGTTTATTGAACATAATATTTAATCGTTCAATAGTTTGTGGTGACAACTTATCTTGTACAATACCACTGATAAACCAATCACATTGCCTTAGGTCATATTTAGCATCTAGAGATCTGAGACTATTGTCTAATGTGATTCTAAATGCCTGTAAGTCTGAATAACAATGTTTGGGTGGCTTCAAGCTTGATATTAAGACTGCATGTCTAACTCTAGCCTTGTCAGCATCGAAGTAATTGTCTGCTAAGACACGTAAGGCTATTTGATAATTACCTTTAACCACCGGAAATGACTTAATCAGTTCATAGGGTTCTCCCTTCACAAGACATTTAAGGTAATTGAACATAGTAATCTCATCTATGTCAGTTCGTGAATTTACTATGGATTGAAAACCACTAATGAATTCTTCATAATTATGACCTTGGAAAATAGGTAATGACAATGTAGGTAAGCTTGGTAATGGGACACTTGTTTGACCACTAGTTACAGTAGGTCTCTGTGACAGAGTTTTACGGCAGATAGCCTGTACTCCTGTCCACCTTAATTGTTGATCACTAAAAGTATCCAAAACATTTTTAATTTCATCTTCAGATGGATCTGATTCAAGAAATTTATTTTCATAATGTGTATAGTCTGAATTAATTATTTCCAGACGCTGTGTAAATAATCCAAACTTGACCTCAAGATCATCAAAATCTATGTTTGTATCTTGAGTTAATCCTAGACAGACTGAAATTAGATTTTCTAATTGTGTAATCTTAGTCTGTAAAGACTGAAACTGAGTTTTCAAACAAGCCATTTTAATGGTATACTGAAAATTCTAGCACCACACTTAGAGTGTTTAAAACACTGTACTGCTATAGACAGCTGAGTTTTTGTTATGCTTAAGTCAGCAATAATCGAGTCAGACACTACTGACCCACTAAGCTTAACCTCAGGGTCAATGACCATGAAGGGTACACCGTACATGTGGCTGGTGTTTATGCTTAGAGTTTTGCTGTGTCAGCCTGACCATGATGATTAATCGTAAATAACGATGTTATACACTTCATTCACTATACACTATAAATGTCACTGTATAACTGTAATCACACGTGAATATTACTTACACATATATAAATTTCACTGTTAATATATATTTGAAAGCTTACACTTTATATATAAGTTCCTTTAATATAACAGGTAGATCTATAAGAAACAAACTTTAATACAATCTTGTCTCTTAATTTCTGTCTATAAACATTATAAACACTGTGTATATATACACTCAGACAAACATCATCACTTGGGTGTTGTCTTAATCAGCGATTTCGCCAGATTGGAGCAGTGGTTGCAGGGTGTGGGTGAGTCACCCAGCTCCCGTTTTCTTTGGGTGTCCGCTGGGTGAGCGCCCGTTTTCTTTTGGCTGCCCATTCTCTGTGATTGAGTCTGGAGGGACTCATTTATACTGATTTATATTGTAAAACACTAGTTTTACAGCTTTTTTCGAAGGACCTTGGCTCATAGGTTATTTGTACACTGTAGTACAACATGTTTGGACCACAGTGTGGTCTTTATCCGGTTCGAGCACGACCAAAGCTCTGTTGAGATTTTTGGCCTTACCTGCCGTGTTTATTATAACATATAATGAACACTTAGCTGATAAATGACAGCAAATCGTCTACACAGCCGCCCCTGCAGACGAGGTCTAGAAGCTGTCGAAACCATCACAACAGTGGGCTGTCAAGAGATACAATTTGTAAGTATAAATTACCCCTAGGGGGTGTTATGTCAGCATATTTCATTCGATGATGGCTGACGAATACTTACTTGTTTGGACTCAAAAGTCCACACCTTACTGCCGATTATAGGTTGATTACAAACTCCTTGTGACTCAAAAATTGCGCAATCCCCAGATCTACAAGAAATTCGTAACATACCTTGCTCTTTGTAACGTGAGCTATGGTGTTCTCAACACCTTCGACAGATATCGGTGACTTGATAGAAGCTGAAGTGTCCTTGGATGTCCACGTCTTCCATTGTCTAGGAAACGCACACTGGTACACTATGTTCCACAAGATTCGTCTTTATTGTTCACAATGTATCACAAGAGAAGCTGATCACACTTCTCTGAAGTGTTTGTGTTAGAGACACTTTGCTCACACTAACGCACAGATCAGTGTTCTTTGTTGGTTATCCTGGCGTCAGTGTCACTCGTAGTAGAGTCAAAGTTAATCTGCCAGACGCCACAGGGCTCCATGCAGTCACTGCCCCCAGCACAAAAAAAAAACGCTGACCTAGTACCTTGCATCCTTGTCACCTCCTCGATGAAGCAAAGCAGAATGTTTGTTTCTTGCTGTCTTAAGCATAAACAACAATGTACACTAGTTTTACTATGGTAATAAAGTGGGAGCAGGATTTTCCTTAATTGTCCTGCTAAGTAAGAGATGTACTGTCTCTTATAAAAATACACGTTGCAACACCCCTGCAAGGAGCAGAGGTCACTTGATTACGTGGCATAGCATCTGTGATCAATTACTCACTCTAGCAGTAAACAAGACGCTCGCCCCTTCTGAGTGGCCCCTCAGGGCTGAGAGGGCGTGGCCCCTCAGGGCTGAAAGGGCTGAAGGGGGCTGATACCCCCCTCCTGGAGAAAATTTCTCCACATGTGAAGCACAGTACGTACAAGCGGTGTTTGATTTGAGTGCAGCAGCCAGTTCTGTCATTATATATGTGCTTCTTCAGTACTGTGTAGTCACAGTTTATTATTGTTCACTGCCTGTATCTTGTTACATATTGATTATGTACCCATATATTTTTGTACCTGAGTTTTAAATAAAATATAAAAAAAAAAAAAAACTTCTGCGATTTGTGTTGCTACTGGTGCTGCTTTTGTTTTTGTTACTGCTGCAGTTGCTGCTGCTTTTCCTGTTGCCGAAATTACCGCTGTTGTTAATATTGCTGCTGTTACCAATACTTTTGTTATTGGTGCTGCATATAGTGTTACTTATGCTGTTGCTACTGCAGTGTGATGTTTCCCCTAATCTTGATGAAATTCGTCTCTCGACCTCCGGGGAGAGAGGACGCACGCCTAGTAGCTACACCTGCCCTCTGGTGGTGACCTTTAGCAACTAGAAGACAAAATGGCGTACCGAGTGGGACAGCGGATTAACACTGTTTGTATACAGCTGGTACGTGGCACGCTTACTGGAGCAACGATGCATACATTGCTACCTGCTATCATCAAGGACGCCTATGGCGTCGTCAACGAGGAAGTATATGGTGTTGCCTTAAATGGGATGACCAGAGTCTTCCTGAAACTGAATCGTACCGGCGTCTACGACAAACTTGTTGAAGAGTACCAGGAGAGGAAGGTGACGGTCAACTCGGCAGTGGACGTTGTTATGCATGACGTATCCAGGTACTATACGTGGGTGAAGGTGAGGAATGTCCCTTTCGAGGCGACGGCGTATAGTATACAGGAGGTTTTCAACACCTACGTTAAAGTTCATTCGGCAACGATGGGAGTATGGACAGAAGGGCCATATAAGGGACGACCTGAGGGCTCTTATACCCTCAAAATGACGTTGGCTAGGCCTATACCGTCCTACGTCATGCTGGTGGAGTCCAGGACGCAGGTTTTTGTACACTATGCCGGCCAGAGAAAGACCTGTCGACTATGTAGCTCATATGACCATATGGCAGCTCACTGTCCTAGAAGGCAGCCTACCAGGGCTCCTGGTACGTTGGCAGTGGAGCAGAGACCATGTGAGTTGATGCCTGAGTTGGGAGAGGAGGAACCAGTGACGAGTTGTCGATGGAGCGAAGAGGTAGAACGGGAAGTATCGACGGTCGGTACCTGTGTTACCCTCCCGGAGGTGACAGGGGAGGGGCCCCCATCGCCTGAGGGACGGGTGGACGTGGAAGAGTCTACCCAGGAGAAGTTGCTGGATGCGGTGCTGAAGGAGTTCTTCGACGAGACGGTGGCCGGGGAGGATGGTCCTGAGAAGTCAAGTGAGATACAGCTGATGGTTGAGCAGCAGGAACAGGTGAAGGGTTCGAGGAATGCCAGAGAGGACATGGAAGTGGTGGTGGAAGTCCATCAGGAGGACGTGCAGGAGGTAGATTTGTGAGTGAGAGCTCACGGAAAAGGACTGCGGGTGCTTTTGACCTCGATGAGGTTTTAACACCTGGGCAGGGACCCGGGAAGAAGTCATGGGTAGTTGTAGGGGAAAAGGTAGGCAGGGGAGGGGGTGTACCATGGAAGATCAGTGGGGGGGGCAAGGCGGGGCTGGAGGACAGGTTAGAAAAAAGGATAAAAATGGTACAGGTACTGAGAAAGGTGAAGTGAGTAAGATACAGCGGAATAGGGGTAAGCCACCTCTTCTAGCAAATTCAAGTGTGTCACAATAAATGTCAATGGGCTTAAATCTGAGGTAAAAAGGGTTTTGTTAGAGTGGTTTTTACGAAGGTTTGATGTGGATGTATGTTTTTTGCAGGAGCATAACCATAGGTTAGGGAGTGAATTGAGTTTGAGGGGTTATAAAATGTTTGTCAGTAATGCTTTGCAATTAAAAGGAGGGGTAGCAGTAGCTGTAAAGGAGATCAGCCCATTGCGTGTCATGGGTTGGGAGGAGGGGGGAGGGGGGAGGGTTGTAAGGGTAGATGGGCACTGGGGGGTGAGGAGAGTATGTTTCATTGGTGTATATATGCCGGCATGTAACAATGTTAGAGTCAAAGTTGATTTTGTACGTGAAGTTTTGATGTATTATTTGCGGGGTTTACCTTCCATAACTGTAATTGGTGGTGATTGGAACTGTGTGATTAGGTATGGGGATGTGACGCCGAGGGGGGCAGGATGTGTTTTGGGTGCACTACGGGATGTGTTAAGGGATGTAGGTGTTGTAGATGTGGTGGGCAGGGGGGAGTATGGGGTGGAGCACACGTTTATTCGTGGGAATTATGGGGCGAGGTTAGATAGGATATATATGATGCATGGGATTGGTGTGGAGAGAGTGAGGGCTTTTGATGTCGGTTTTTCGGATCACAGGGCGGTGATAGCTGATCTGCGGGTGGATGGTATAGTTCGCATATATGCTGGGTATTGGAAATTGAATGTGAGGCTTCTGCAGGAGGGGGATGAAGGCTCATCCTTTGAGGAATGGTGGAGACATTGCTGGGAGGGTAGGGATGGTGGGATGGATTTGCTTGACTGGTGGGAGATGTAAGCAAAGACAGCAATAGCAGAGTTTTTTAGGATACGTGGAAAGGAACAGGCAAGGTGGAGATATGGTTTGCAAAACTACCTGGAGGGACAGCTGAATGCTGTTTACGACGGAGGGGGGGGGGGAAGGGAAGATGTGCGTGGTGAGGTGGATGGCTTAAGGAGTAGGATTGAAAGATTACATAATGAAAGGTTTAACGCGATTAGAGTTAGGGCAGGATTAGAGGAGGTGTTAAAGGGTGATCGACCATCAGGTTATGTCCTGAGAAAATTTAGGGAAAGGCAGATGGTGACTACCATAGCGCATCTAGTGGTCGCTGATGGGGGGGGTTATGTGGTGGGTCAAGGTCTTACTGATACAGATGATATTAGTGGTTATGCTGATTATTGGTTTAGGGAGAAATGGAGGAGGAACAAGGAAGTTGTCAGTGAGGAGGAATTTGGGGTTATGCAGAATACTATTGTATTGGGACAAGAGGAACGGGAAATGCTGGAGGGTAGTATTAGTGAGGAGGAGGTGGGGGAGGCGGTTTACGGGATGAGTCAGGGTAAGACGCCGGGCATTGATGGAATACCGAATGATTTTTATAGAGTTTATTGGGAATGCATTAGGTATGGGTTAGTGGAAGTCTTGAATCATATGTGGAGCAGTGGGAGGATGGGGAAGACCCAGAAAACAGGGATCGTTGTGTTGGTGCCGAAGAAGGATGGGAAAGTATTGAATGATTATAGAGCAATATCCTTAATGTGTGCAGATTATAAAATTTATGCTAAAATTCTGGGCAATAGACTGAAGAAGGTTCTAGGATCAGTGGTACATGGGGGACAGTTTGGCATTCCGGGAAGAAGTATGAGGGACGGGCATAGTCACATAAGGGATTTTATTGAGGACTGCACCGGAGGGGGAATACTTGGATAAGATTGGGCTAATGCGTATGATTGTGTGAATAGGGATTTCTTAAAAGTTTGTTTGGAACAGCTGGGTTTGGGGGAGAAGGTGGTGAGATGGGTGCAAACCTTGTATGAGGGAGCAGTTATTAGGGTACAGGTTAATGGTAAATTGGGGGACCCAGTACTGATGGAGAGAGGTTTGAGGCAGGGCTGTCCACTCTCTCAATTATTGTTTGCCTGCGTACAGAATCCATTTTATGGGCTGGTGGATGAGGTGATGAATGAACATGGGATTAGGGGGGGTGGGCGGGGGAGGATTGTGGGGTACGTAGATGATACTACTGTGCTGGTAAGGCATGAGGAAGATCTAAGGAAAGTTGGTGGAATCATTCAGATTTTTGGGGACGCCACGGGTATGAGAGTTAATTTAATGAAGTCGAGACTATTAGAGGTGGGGGATTGGGTGGGAGGGGGCTTGGGGGAGGGGTTGGGATGGTCAGTAGTGGACAGAATTAAGGTTTGTGGAATATGGTACATGGCGGAAGTGCAGGAGAGTAGGAAGATAAATTCGGAATTAGTTACGAGCAGGGTTTTGGGTAGGCTAGGAGGCTTAAGGGCTAGGGACGTAACATTACAGCAGAGAGTTTTAGTGGTCAACTTTCTTGTGTACAGTAAGGTGTGGGGAGTGGCTGAGGTGTTCCCTTTAAGAGCAGAGGATATTGCAGAAATCCAGAGGAAGGTTCTAAGGTATGTGTGGGGGTTTGGGAGAGCATGGTTGAGCAAGGACGTGGTGATGACGGAGGGGAGACGTGGGGGTCTTGGCCTGATGTCATTGGGTCATAGAGTAATGGCTTTATATATTAAACAAAGATATATCCGGACTGGGGGGAATAGAGGAGTCAGGGTAGGTAGGGTAATGGAGGATGCACGAAGATGGTGGTGTGGAAGGGATTTGAGGTATTGTGAGGATATGTTGAGGGTTTTATTACATGTTAAACAGGTGTCCACGTTAAAGGTCAAACGAATGGTGGGTGCTGTGGTAGGCAAGGGTGTCTTACAGGGACTTGCTGTATATCCAACATATGACTGGATAAGCATATGGAGGAAGTTTGGCTTGCTTAGAATACCAGCGAGGGTACGAGAGTTAGTATATCGTTTTCTGATGGGAATATTGGCCTCTAGGGATGTGTTATATAAAATGGGTCTTGTGAGAGAGGACTCGTGCTTGCATTGTGGGGACATCGAAACGGCCTTTCATGCGGTATATTTTTGTCCCTCTTTGGAGGGGGTGAGGTTATGGATGGTGAGAGTTATCAGATTTTGGGGGGGGTGGGCAATGGCCATTCCTACGGGCCTTAATGTTGGATGTAACTGGGGTAACGGGTGATGTGGGTAGAGCCTTAATGTATGTTATGACGGATTATTTACATGTATCTTGGGGGATGAGGGAGGTTAGGGGAGAGTTGAGGATAAAAGCGTTAGCAGCGAGATTTTATTGAACTATGTGTAGGAATAGGCAAGTCTATGGTGGGAGGTGGGTAGTTAGCTTTTCGGAGGGTTACCGGAATCTCACTGTGGGGGGCCTCCTCCTCATGAACCCAGGGGGCGGGCAAAGGGTTGGTCTCCTACCGGGGGATACATGAGGGTGGGTTGGTTTAGGCTTCTTTGTAGTGTGGATGGTGGGAGGGTTATGAATAGAGTGGAAGGGAGATGAATGAGGATTTGGAATCTATGGTTATGTTCACTGCATACAGGATAACCTTAAAAACCATGATGACTAAACCTTGGGATCTCGGGTTTAGAGCAGAATGATGTTAAGATAAGCACACAAGTTAACTTGATCGTTGTATAACTTATGTTTGTGAAGTGCTGTGACCCTGCACAGTTGCTTTTTGGGAAAAATTTTCTGCTATGTTTATATATGAAATCATGATCTTTGGTTTAGTCAATTTTATAATCACATATAATGACACCTTTTTCTATGTACCTAATCATGTTATGTAATGATATATGAATTATAATGAATAGTGAGGTATTAGGTTAGGAGTGGACAATTTTATTGTGCGATGCCCTTAATGGGGTTTCTGTGAGATTGTTAACTGGTTTTGTTCAATGGTGTTATTGGGGAAAAAACAAGGATGGAACATGTACGAACTTGTATGTCAATATTTTTAATTATGACTACTGTATGTGCATGAGGAATTTTTATTCCCATGATAACGCTCAGTATAATAGCATTGATAATAGGGAAAAGGGGGGGGGGTAGTATGTGCCGGCACGAAGTAAGTGCGGCGAGTCTTTAGGCAATGAGAATTATAATTATATGCTAATTATTTGTTTATATATTATCTTTTAGACTGTTTATATAAAAAAAAAAAATGTTGATGCTAAATCTTGAAGCTAAATCAGTCTTCATTACTCCCTTATTGCCTAAATAAGTATGCAGGACAGGTCATGTTTACTTCAGTGGAGTATGTGTTTACAATGGTGAATGATCAGCTCAGTGCATGTTATGCTAATTTGTTATGTCCTTTCTATTATCTGCCTTTAATACAACAGACGTAAATTAACTGTAGTAAGTTATTTTGTATAACTGCGCCATTATGGGTTACTGATGCAGAGTTATGAGATTGTTTTAAGGAATTTAAATGTCTAATTGTGGGTTGGTCTAGGCGTGACATATGCTCACCCACCACTCTTGTTCAACCCCACTCTAGTTCACCCTCACCCTAGCTCACCTACCAGAGAATTTCCTTCCCTACGTGCTAATATACCCGGAGAAGCCTACGAGTGAACACTGTATAAACTTACTACACACAGTGTCTTAGAGTGACCTTGCTGACCAGACAGTAGACGTAGGTCCTACCTCTCTTCTACATGAATGATACACAGTACCGACGAAATGAAGAATTAGGCTCATGTGCAACATGCAACCTACCTCTCTTGTTAACCTCCCAGTTAACACTACACATATGTTAATTACTTACTAAGTCATGTACTTTTTGAAGTTGATTTAGAGTAAACTGTTTATACTGCCGTACAGTTTTACTTAATTTTCCATTTTTTTTAAACTTCTAATTAAATTTTCGTGTTGAATTATATTTATTTTTGATATTTATTCAGTATTTGATATTAGAGCCCATAGAGGAGTAACTATAAGCTCTACACACTATGTGCTGTTGATGTTGCTGTTGCTTCTATTGTTGATGCTGTAGTAGTTGCTCTTGTTACTGTTTCTACCGTTGTTGTTGCTGTTGATGCTTCTACAGCTTTTGCTGTTTTTGCTGCTTTTGTTGATATGCTGTTCCTACCTCTACAGCTTCAGTTGATGTTGCAGTTGCTGCTGCTCCTTCTGTTATTGCGCTGCAGTTGTTGCTAATGCTGCGAGTGCTACTGCTGATTTTACAGCTTCTATTATAGTTATTGCTGCTGATATTATTCTTGCTGCTGCTTTTACTGTTTCAGCAGTTGCTGCTACTGATGATGTTGCTATTGAAACTGCTTCTGCTGTTTCCTCGGCTATTATTCTGCTGGCACTGTTGTTACTAGTTCTGCTGCTTTTACTGCTTTTGCTATTGCTACTGCTATTGTTCCTGCTACTCCCATCATTCTGCACCTGCTGCTGCTGCTGCTATTGCTTCTGCTGCAGTTGTTTTCCATGGGTTAGCATCAAGCGCTGCAGGTGTTCTTGGAGTTATGATCCAGCGCTGCATGTTTTCCTGGAGTTGTCCAGCACTGGTGTTCCTGGAGCTATCATCCAGCGTTGCAGGTGTTCCAGGAGATTTCATCCAACGCTGCATGTGTTTCTGGCGTTATCCAGCGCTGCAGGTGTTCCAGGAGTTATCCAGCGGTGCATGTGTTCCTGGAGCTATCATCCAGCTCTGAAGGAGTTGCTGGAGATATCATCCAGGGCTGCAGGTGTTCCTGGAGCTATCATCCAGCTCTGAAGGAGTTGTTGGAGATATCATCCAGGGCTGCAGGTGTTCCTGGAGCTATCATCCAGCTCTGAAGGAGTTGTTGGAGATATCACCCAGGGCTGCAGGTGTTCCTGGAGCTATCATTCATCTCTGAAGAAGTTGCTGGAGATATCATCCAGGGCTGCAGGTGTTCCTGGACCTATCATCCAGCGCTGAAGGAGTTGCTGGAGATATCATCCAGGGCTGTAGGTGTTCCTGGAGCTATCATCCAGCTCTGAAGGAGTTGCTGGAGATATCATCCAGGGCTGCAGGTGTTCCTGGAGCTATCATCCAGCTCTGAAGGAGTTGTTGGAGATATCATCCAGGGCTGCAGGTGTTCCTGGAGCTATCATCCAGCTCTGAAGGAGTTGCTGGAGATATCACCCAGGGCTGCAGGTGTTCCTGGAGCTATCATTCAGCTCTGAAGAAGTTGCTGGAGATAACATCCAGGGCTGCAGGTGTTCCTGGAGCTATCATCCAGCTCTGAAGGAGTTGCTGGAGATATCATCCAGGGCTGTAGGTGTTCCTGGAGCTATCATCCAGCTCTGAAGGAGTTGCTGGAGATATCATCCAGGGCTGCAGGTGTTCCTGGAGCTATCATCCAGCTCTGAAGGAGTTGCTGGAGATATCATCCAGGGCTGCAGGTGTTCCTGGAGCTATCATCCAGCTCTGAAGGAGTTGTTGGAGATATCATCCAGGGCTGCAGGTGTTCCTGGAACTATCATCCAGCGCTGAAGGAGTTGCTGAAGATATCCAGGGCTGCAGGTGTTCCTGGAGCTATCATCCAGCTCTGAAGGAGTTGCTGGAGATATCATCCAGGGCTGCAGGTGTTCCTGGAGCTATCATTCAGCTCTGAAGAAGTTACTGGAGATATCATCCAGGGCTGCAGGTGTTCCTGGACCTATCACCAGCGCTGAAGGAGTTGCTGGAGATATCATCCAGGGCTGCAGGTGTTCCTGGAGCTATCATCCAGCTCTGAAGGAGTTGCTGGAGATATCATCCAGGGCTGCAGGTGTTCCTGGAGCTATCATCCAGCTCTGAAGGAGTTGCTGGAGATATCATCCAGGGCTGCAGGTGTTCCTGGAGCTATCATCCAGCTCTGAAGGAGTTGCTGGAGATATCACCCAGGGCTGCAGGTGTTCCTGGAGCTATCATTCAGCTCTGAAGGAGTTGCTGGAGATATCATCCAGGGCTGCAGGTGTTCCTGGAGCTATCATCCAGCGCTGAAGGAGTTGCTGGAGATATCATCCAGCTCTGAAGGAGTTGCTGGAAATATCATCCAGGGCTGCACGTGTTCCTGGAGCTATCATCCAGCTCTGAAGGAGTTGCTGGAGATATCATCCAGGGCTGCACGTGTTCCTGGAGCTATCATCCAGCGCTGAAGGAGTTGCTGGAGCTATCATCCAGCGCTGCAGGCGTTTCTGTTTTAGGATAAGGGACTAACTTCTGTTAAAGATGAAGAACTGAGCATTTCAAATTTTCTTTCCACCTCTAGTGTCTCCAGTAAGAACATCATCTCTACATTCGCTTTAAGACGCTTACAGTGCATGCGACATGTTACGGATCTAGATACACAAGTGTTACACTTGTCTGCATCATATGTTTGTGATGACGCAGCGTAAAGGGAGCCAATAATGCTTCTCAGAATGCTTAATAATGTCACGAGCAACCCTGGAGAATTACAGCTTCTGAGTGCCACTGTCTTGTTACACATTGCTCATATTGGGAAATGGCAAAAAGATTCAGCGCGGCATATGTTGCATCCTGTTAACTGTTGCAATGTTGTTGCTATGCAATATGCAGATGAAACACGACACACTACCGTGACAATAACAAGGCTGAATTTGCATCCGTTCACATACTCATTCTCTCTCTCTCTCTCTCTCTCTCTCTCTCTCTCTCTTACTAAATATTGCCTGGTACATAATGTATTGTTATCAGTATTCTTAGAGACAAAATGTGTCAAAAAAGAAAATGGTCAATAAAGATGGGTTCTTCTTAATTGACCAGTTTTACATATTCGGCACGACATATGTATATATATATATATATACATATATATATATATATATATATATATATATATATATATATATATATATATATATATATATATATATATATATATATTTATATATATATATATATTATTACCACACTGGCCGATTCCCACCAAGGCAGGGTGGCCCGAAAAAGAAAAACTTTCACCATCATTCACTCCATCACTGTCTTGCCAGAAGGGTGCTTTACACTACAGTTTTTAAACTGCAACATTAACACCCTTCCTTCAGAGTGCAGGCACTGTACTTCCCATCTCCAGGACTCAAGTCCGGCCTGCCGGTTTCCCTGAATCCCTTCATAAATGTTACTTTGCTCACACTCCAACAGCACGTCAAGTATTAAAAACCATTTGTCTCCATTCACTCCTATCAAACACGCTCACGCATGCCTGCTGGAAGTCCAAGCCCCTCGCACACAAAACCTCCTTTACCCCCTCCCTCCAACCTTTCCTAGGCCGACCCCTACCCCGCCTTCCTTCCACTACAGTCTGATACACTCTTGAAGTCATTCTGTTTCGCTCCATTCTCTCTACATGTCCGAACCACCTCAACAACCCTTCATCAGCCCTCTGGACAACAGTTTTGGTAATCCCGCACCTCCTCCTAACTTCCAAACTACGAATTCTCTGCATTATATTCACACCACACATTGCCCTCAGACATGACATCTCCACTGCCTCCAGCCTTCTCCTCGCTGCAACATTCATCACCCACGCTTCACACCCATATAAGAGCGTTGGTAAAACTATACTCTCATACATTCCCCTCTTTGCCTCCAAGGACAAAGTTCTTTGTCTCCACAGACTCCTAAGTGCACCATTCACTCTTTTTCCATCATCAATTCTATGATTCACCTCATCTTTCATAGACCCATCCGCTGACACGTCCACTCCCAAATATCTGAATACGTTCACCTCCTCCATACTCTCTCCCTTCAATCTGATATCCAATCTTTCATCACCTAATCTTTTTGTTATCCTCATAACCTTACTCTTTCCTGTATTCACCTTTAATTTTCTTCTTTTGCACACCCTACCAAATTCATCCACCAATCTCTGCAACTTCTCTTCAGAATCTCCCAAGAGCACAGTGTCATCAGCAAAGAGCAGATGTGACAACTCCCACTTTGTGTGTGATTCTTTATCTTTTAACTCCACGCCTCTTGCCAAGACCCTCGCATTTACTTCTCTTACAACCCCATCTATAAATATATTAAACAACCACGGTGACATCACACATCCTTGTCTAAGGCCTACTTTTACTGGGAAAAAATTTCCCTCTTTCCTACATACTCTAACTTGAGCCTCACTATCCTCGTAAAAACTCTTCACTGCTTTCAGTAACCTACCTCCTACACCATACACTTGCAACATCTGCCACATTGCCCCCCTATCCATCCTGTCATACGCCTTTTCCAAATCCATAAATGCCACAAAGACCTCTTTAGCCTTATCTAAATACTGTTCACTTATATGTTTCACTGTAAACACCTGGTCCACACACCCCCTACCTTTCCTAAAGCCTCCTTGTTCATCTGCTATCCTATTCTCCGTCTTACTCTTAATTCTTTCAATTATAACTCTACCATACACTTTACCAGGTATACTCAACAGACTTATCCCCCTATAATTTTTGCACTCTCTTTTATCCCCTTTGCCTTTATACAAAGGAACTATGCATGCTCTCTGCCAATCCCTAGGTACCGTACCCTCTTCTATACATTTATTAAATAATTGCACCAACCACTCCAAAACTATATCCCCACCTGCTTTTAACATTTCTATCTTTATCCCATCAACCCCGGCTGCCTTACCCCCTTTCATTCTACCCACTGCCTCACGAACTTCCCCCACACTCACAACTGGCTCTTCCTCACTCCTACAAGATGTTATTCCTCCTTGCCCTATACACGAAATCACAGCTTCCCTATCTTCATTAACATTTAACAATTCCTCAAAATATTCCCTCCATCTTCCCAATACCTCTAACTCTCCATTTAATAACTCTCCTCTCCTATTTTTAACTGACAAATCCATTTGTTCTCTAGGCTTTCTTAACTTGTTAATCTCACTCCAAAACTTTTTCTTATTTTCAACAAAATTTGTTGATAACATCTCACCCACTCTCTCATTTGCTCTCTTTTTACATTGCTTCACCACTCTCTTAACCTCTCTCTTTTTCTCCATATACTCTTCCCTCCTTGCATCACTTCTACTTTGTAAAAACTTCTCATATGCTAACTTTTTCTCCCTTACTACTCTCTTTACATCATCATTCCACCAATCGCTCCTCTTCCCTCCTGCACCCACTTTCCTGTAACCACAAACTTCTGCTGAACACTCTAACACTACATTTTTAAACCTACCCCATACCTCTTCGACCCCATTGCCTATGCTCTCATTAGCCCATCTATCCTCCAATAGCTGTTTATGTCTTACCCTAACTGCCTCCTCTTTTAGTTTATAAACCTTCACCTCTCTCTTCCCTGATGCTTCTATTCTCCTTGTATCCCATCTACCTTTTACTCTCAGTGTAGCTACGACTAGAAAGTGATCTGATATATCTGTGGCCCCTCTATAAACATGTACATCCTGAAGTCTACTCAACAGTCTTTTATCTACCAATACATAATCCAACAAACTACTGTCATTTCGCCCTACATCATATCTTGTATACTTATTTATCCTCTTTTTCTTAAAATATGTATTACCTATAACTAAACCCCTTTCTATACAAAGTTCAATCAGAGGGCTCCCATTATCATTTACACCTGGCACCCCAAACTTACCTACCACACCCTCTCTAAAAGTTTCTCCTACTTTAGCATTCAGGTCCCCTACCACAATTACTCTCTCACTTGGTTCAAAGGCTCCTATACATTCACTTAACATCTCCCAAAATCTCTCTCTCTCCTCTGCATTCCTCTCTTCTCCAGGTGCATACATGCTTATTATGGCCCACTTCTCACATCCAACCTTTACTTTAATCCACATAATTCTTGAATTTACACATTCATATTCTCTTTTCTCCTTCCATAACTGATCATTTAACATTACTGCTACCCCTTCCTTTGCTCTAACTCTCTCAGATACTCCAGATTTAATCCCATTTATTTCCCCCCACTGAAACTCTCCTACCCCCTTCAGCTTTGTTTCGCTTAGGGCCAGGACATCCAACTTCTTTTCATTCATAACATCAGCAATCATCTGTTTTTTGTCATCCGCACTACATCCACGCACATTTAAGCATCCCAGTTTTATAAAGTTTTTCTTCTTCTCTTTTATATATATATATATATATATATATATATATATATATATATATATATATATATATATATATATATATATATATATATATATATATATATATATATATATATATATATATAAGGAGGTACCACTTCTAGAACTTGACTGGGAACCCTCATCCTCAGAGAAGACAATAAACGTACCTCAGGGAAAACTCAAGGTTCTTCCCGGAGCTGTTCGAATATTTTCTTCTCCTATCACCCCCTATATTTTTATGCTACATGCTAACTTTATTAATAGACAGAACACATTGATAGAAAACACCAACATGAATACATTGGTACAATGTATCAAAGGTTATGAATCTCCTCCATCTTTTCTTCACCCGAAGCGAGCCCAGTATGCAAAATGCATTTCCCCTCTGGATGGCCATGCTGAGGCGTTAGAACATGAAAGTGGCTGCTCTTGGGTCCTTGATGGTGTCGATGAGTCTGGAACCCACTTCTTTAAGGAAATGTGTGGCATTTTCCCCCATGATCCCAAGGTCTCTGATCCCACTGGGACAAATTAATACTGTTGGCTTATGTTCCTGTACGTGCTGATCTTGTACTCCTCCCTGTGGTCAGCAGCTCCTTCCTGTCGCCCGACACTGTGATGGATATAGGTGTCAGCCAGTGTGGACACACATGTATAGTCCATGCTAAGAGCTTGCTATTCTTGCAAGGGAAGATGGTGATCCCATTGGGGTGGTTTACTGGGTTGTGGGTATTGTTGGCTGCTAATGATCGGGGCTCCCTCTCGGCTGGGCATCCAGCTGTAGCAAGGGTTCTCTTTATGATGTCATTGACCTCATTGTGTCTTGCATCCCAGCCCTTGGTTTTGGAACAGTTAAGACCATGTAGACCAGTTTGGTCAGCTTGCCCATCGCCGCAAATACACGTATATTCCGTGTGAATTGGGTCAGCAAGGCGCAGAGCCACTGCAATACGGAGGGTCTTAGGGTCGAGGCACGTTCTCATTCCCGAAATGGAAATTGTTTGGGAGAAGTCCCCGAAGTGAAATGCGCTCACAGCTTGGAGACGGGCAGTCTCTCTGTCTGATGTTACAACCCTGAGCATGTTGGCAAGCGCCTTTTCAGCGATGGGGCCATCCCACCTGACTGTAGGCCAGTGTTGCACTAGAGTTTGGTGATGGAGCTGCAAGAGTCCTCCAATCAGTGATGGCACTGGCATAGTTAGGGTCCTGTATTCCTGCTGAGTCACTTAGGTTGTCCGGAAGAATTTGTCTTATTAACTCGTTTGATGCTATGGAAGAGGATATGAAAGCTGGTAGGATCTGCATACTCCCAGCCCCCCATGCATGACTGGAAGTGAGGCTTACAACCACTGTCCATCTTCGAGGAAAAGATTCAATGCACTCTCTAGCATGGTCTTAAGGAGAGAGTCATATTCCTTGAGTTTCAGAGTGCTGAAGGCTGGGGAGCATCTCAGAAAGTAGGTAAGTTTTGGTGAGTAGGTAGAAGGCATCATGTGTATCGATGTTTTTCATCCTGCCTTCCATCGTCCTGAGGTCTGAGACTTTTTTTTTCTAGGATCAGATCGATGGCATTGGACCCAAGAGGAGCACCAAGGAGAGTGATGCTGGCTGGATCAATGGCTCGTGCTCCTGGTAAAACAGCACTAATATTCTGGATCATCTGTCGATTGGTAGAAACTACAGTAGACAATTATTTAACACAAGTTTATTTGGCACAATTTGAGCATAGCACGATTGAAGAATTGTGGCACAATTTTATGTAACACGATGTATGATGAATTTAACACAGTTCAGTTTGCTGGAAGGTAAAAAAATCTTTCCTTTTGCACAAGCGGCCACCTTGTTGTGGGTCAGCTGGGGAGACCTCCCGCCGTCCCCAGCCACCCCCAGACACCACCCCACTATCAAAACATTCGTACTTCATACGTGTCCAGTCCAACTTCTCTGCTACAAGCTTGTGATTGTGAATTGTGTTTTGATCTTTTAATTGTTATATCTTGTATCTACCAAGCAATCATGACACCCAGTAAGCATATCAGCGCTGCTCAATGTGGCAAGAAAAGGTGTAAACATTTAAGTCTTACAATTAATGAAGGAAACAAAGATATTAGACAAGACATCCTGTTGCCATAATGAAGTGTTACTTTGTACACATAAAAAAAAGTAAACATAAGTTTGTGACTGACTGACTGACTGACTGCTTACTGAATGACTGAGTGACTGACTTACTGAGTGACTTGACTGACTTACTGAATGATTTGACTGGCTTACTGAATGATTTGACTAACTGAATGACCTGACTGACCTACTGAATGATTTGATTGACTAACTGAATTACTTGACTGACTTACTGAATGACTTGACTGACTTACTGAATGACTTGACTGACTTACTGAATGACTTGACTGACTTACTGAATGACTTGACTGACTTACTGAATGACTTGAGTGACTGAATGACAAAGTTAGACACTTCAGTACAACCATCATCTTCAGAACCAGAGCCTCTACCATCCACCTCAGACCAGTAGGGCCACAACATAACTCTCCACTCACTTCACAATTATCCACAAACACCAGCACCCACAATTTAAGGTAAGAAATACTGTTACTTCTCTTACATTTGTAGTCTTAAGCAGTAAAAACAACATAATACATCACAACAATGAACTACAATTACATATTCACTTTTATTTTCGTAAGATGTGGAGGCCTAAAAAAAAAGTTGTTTGGCTTTTTTGGGGGCTCCCAGGAACGTAACCCTATTTTTCCCATAAGTTCTTCAGTCCATCTAACACGGTTTTACCTAACACGATGTTTTTCAAGAACGTAACTGCCGTGTTAAATAACGGTCTACTGTATTTCACATTTGGTGGGGTTTAAAGATAGGCCCAGACGTTCTCCCATGTATTTAATTTTTCTGATGTCTTCTAGGAGCGATTCTGTTGTGCCAGCTAGGGTACCATCTTCCGAGAACCAGATATTGAGCTCACTGGAGAGTGCTTCTGTGACTTCCTTGATGACCGAAAAGAGAAGCATATATAGGCGTAGCAGTTAAGAAATCAATATATTCAGTTTAAGAGAAAAATAAAAAAGGAATAAGAAAAGCAAAAAGGCATTATGAGGCTAAGGTCGCAAGGAATTCTAAGACTAACCCAAAAGGGTTCTTTCAGGTATACAGATATGCATTAAGGACAAGATAGGCCCGCTTAAGAGTAACTCAGGTCAGATCACTGACAGTGTGAGGGAAAAGTTCAACAGATAGGAGTAGCGAGCAAATATATAGTGACAATAGTTTGATTGACAGACTACTTGTTAAGGTAGGGTCAGTATCTAGCTCCCGCAATCCCCCCCCCCCCTTTTTCCACCCGGAAAAGTGATGTGTGGGGTTCTGACCTAATGGATAATCACTTGACTCACAGCTCCCACACAACTGTAAGTAAAAGCCTCTGCTCCTGTTTTAATGGTATATTGGTTAAAAGCTTCACTTTTAACCAATTCTGAGACTTAGTTCATACTGCCTTGACTTTCATGTTTAACATCTTGCTTTTAAATCCTCACCATTCTTTTAATTCTTACACTTATGGAGAGTGATTTCTCAAGCAGTGGTTAACTTTTGTTTGTTTCTAGCTTGGAATGTCAGCTAGGGTCATCTGGCGACTACAGAGACAGTGCTGAAGGAGACGAACCTTACTTTGGTTCTGGGACGTCACCCTTGATCTACGTACCTGAGTGTAGCCAACCCCAGGGAACTACCCCTCATCTTTGCAGTGGTGAAAGACCTGCGTTCCTATCATCTTGACGGATCACTCAAGGCTAGACATAGTGTGGGTGAATAGTTGTTGTGTTGTCACTCACCAGCTGTGACCCCCCCCCATCATCAGCAACGGCTACAGTTTCCACATTGTGTTGTGTCCATCCTTCATGACTTATGGACTAATGAGTGTTATACTATATATATGAATTATGTCTGTACAAGGTTTGCTCTTATGTATGCACTTATTGTTCTCAAGTGTTTATATATATATATATATATATATATATATATATATATATATATATATATATAATGTATTATGTCTGTACAAGATATGCTTTCAATAAAATAAAAAAAAAAAAATGAGGGAAATGCTGAAATTCAGTGTTC
>NW_027196632.1:0-83195 GCF_038502225.1 Cherax quadricarinatus | reverse complement strand
CTCATATGCAAACGCAGGTTGTTGAGTTATCATCGGATAAAGCATCTTCTACTTCATCCCCAAATTAAATTCTACGTCAGAGACGTGTAAGCCACATCATCAGCAGGATTGTCATTCTCGAGACTGCTTAAGGCTTCAAAGGAATTGTGAACGGGGATTGGATGATGAGCGTGAGTGATTGCGGTTGGGAGGTTTGGTAGTAGCACAAACTAAAGGAGGTACAGGATTGGACAAGGTGTTTGGCATAGACCTACGATAAGGGAAGGATCCCTCGGGACACAAATTTCGTACATGGATTAGAGCTTTAAGCGGTCCCATATTAGCATCTAGCGGACTTGAATTGTACACATACTTAGATGTCGGTGGCATTAGTTGTTTAACGACTCCAAAGGCAGCTAATCTGGCAAACCCATCAAGGGCTGGTTTATCACTATCGTTAAGATATCTTGAATTTCGGCCTGCTTTAACAAATGAGGACATTAGGTTATTGAGACGGAGAGCAAACTCCTCTAATGACTCTTCTGGTCTCGGGGCTGTGCAAACTAATTCTTTGAGAACAACGAACGGATCGGTTTCTCGCACTGGTTCAAGATAATTGCGAATTAACTGTTCATAATCTTGCCACCTGGTCAGATCTTGGAAGTCCTTCATACGAATTAATTTAAATACATTTGAGGCAGCTGAAGAACGGGCTAGACTCTCCTTTCCGATACTTATTAAAAGACTCTCAGATGGGGGACCATCAACTGAAGCGTCAGCTCTGGCTCTAACTGCAGTAAACCAACCTTCAAGGTTGTCTGGGTCACCATTGAATAATGGCATAGCATCATACGGATCACGAGTGAAGTTACGCAGGCCAGAAGTCTGAGTATGTCTATCGTTTGATACGGAGTTACTCGAATTTTGGGCTGACACATTAATGGTTGTACTAGCAGCAAGTGCTGAGGCATCGCTAGAGAAAACTTGAGACATGTTTGCCAAAATGTAAAAACTAGAATTTAGAGAACAAAGAAAATGATAACTGAGGAACACACAACACAGTGAACTTAAATGGAAGAAAATGCTTAACTATTCTGCATAAGTAATTAAAAATTGACAAGTTACACAGTAAGCAAAGAACTCACACAAGAAAAAAAAAATATGCAACTTAACAAACACTGAAAATCAAGAGAACTTGTACTTTGCTCAAATCTAATATGCTCAACTTTTACTTTAAATTGAATAAATGGCACAGTGAGTTGTCTTTACTTTCAATGCAACAAGGAAAATACACAATAAAATAATAAAATGGACTCAATAAACTTGTGCAAAAATTAAAACAAACACACAATTCACTGAAATAAAAATTAAAATGACAGACAGAATAAAATACTATGCACAGAACAGAGCATAAGAAACTGCACTGTAAGAAACTGTATTGCACAACACTGCATAAAATTTTCTGCAAGAAAAACTTTAATAGCAACACAATATTTGCACAAGAATTATTGCAAAATGAGTCTGTGTGCAATAATTAAAATTATAACACACAAGAAAAGAAATATATCAAGGAATGAACACTTTAACTCTTAACTGCACTTAAACAACAAGCAAAAGAACAATTTACTTTAAAAGGAGAACTTAAAAATTGCACTAAGAGTGAATTTGTTCAATAAAATATGAAAAAAAATAATAGGTGCAAAAAAAAACACACAACAAAAGAAATACAACACTTACAGTGATGCAGAGCACAAAACATCAACATAAACTCAGTACTAGAATTTTCTTGCAATGAAACTTGATGTTTTTTTAAAAAAATTTTGTAAACAGATTTCTTGCTGGAGCTTTAAAAATGGCACTATTGTCTGTGGAAATAAGACAAATTAAACACTGGCTGAATGGAAAAATATGAACACAAGAATGTTCAACACACAGGGAACAAACAAAAATACACAATTGCTAGGAAGAAAAAAAAATGACAGACAACACTGAGTTGTGATGCAGAATATGAGGTGAAAAATTTACTGAAATACTTCACTGGAATACTGAGAACACAAAGGTAATTCTGAAGTGTTAAACACAAGTTCTATATTGCTCATATGTTGCACACACAACAAAGGAAAAACACTAAGTACTTACTTCAAGTGTGTAAAAAGATACACAACACAACAGATATAAAATAATGCACGAAAATTAACACTGAATTAAGGAGGTTAAAAGAAATGAATGCAATCAGTACATGATAAACACTGAGTCTGATCAAGAGTCACTGAATGTCACTAAGAGAAAAAATTCACTGGGAACACAAAAGAAATGTCTCATCACTCGCAAATGTCTCTAAAAAAAAAAATATTATAGCTGTAACACTTGAAAAAAATGAGATTGATGGATTGTTTATATCGTCTTGCTGCTGTCCTCTGCACAGATGATCGTAGAATTGCGCTTAAATCGGCGAGAGACAACACACAGGAGGCTTTTAAAGATGGCGCGCCACACTCTAGCTCTTGACCCCCTATGTGGTCCTTAAAATATGGTGCTACAACCCTTAGCAGTGCACCAAAACACTGATGAGGTAGGTGAGTTGTAATGGCCGACTGTAGTTGGGTTTGTGGGTAATGGCTGAGCGAGGCGTCTGAGACCGGCAATGGTGCGACACACGTGATCGTGAGTGGCTGGGCTTATGGGTTGAACGTCGTAAGCCTCACTGAGAAAACCCACACTGCCGCGAAGATAATTCTAAGCCGGCTGGCTTAGGAGAAACCCACGAAATACTACAACACCACAAGGATGACAAGGAGCACTCAGAATGCTTGGAACTTGAATCACAAGCGATGAAGACTAGTCACGTGGCTTGCCTGAGTACTGGGGTAAGACACCTGGGTTAGTTGCTAGCTGGCTTATCTTAACCCTTCACACAGAATAGCTTGATAACTTCACACGATGAGCACAGCAGGGGTGGAAGCTGGCTTGGCAGGCAAAATAATTGGATGGAGTAGGCTAGGCTGGACTGGACTCGGGTGTTCTGACTCCCCCACCACAGACTGGAAGCTGGCTTATTTTGCAAACTCGGGTCAACCCCTCGGGAGTAATGCAAAAAGCAGTTAACACTAATACAAAGAGACTGACCAGTGAATAATGTAGAAGCTGGTAGAGTAGCTGGCTTGAGGTAGCTGGATGGGGTGAACCTAGTCGGTAGGCCTACTGGTAACACGAAATGGCCGTCTTGCTGGTCGACAATTTTATCTCCAGAAATCGCTGTAATCGTCAGAATTACAGGCTCACCGCTGTCACCATTTATCGTAAGGGTTCTTAAATGGAGATATCGTAGGTTGAAAGTAGACACACTTGTAGGATGGTAAATATATTGTCAGACTGAGATGAGAGATGGAGCCCGGTGCCAAGCCTGTTCACGTTTTGTAGGTCTGCCGCCGAGTGAGACCGGGACAGAGGGATCACTGCCCATGTGTATCCCTATGACGTCACACAAAGCCAAAGGCCTACGAGGGATCTCGTGTCTAAAGCACAGGGATGATACTAATATGCTATGCTATATAATACTGGGAATACAGGGATCAGCAACTATGCTGACACTCCTTCTTCTCTCCCTCTCGTCATTCATCGTTCTCCACTCCTTCTATTTCTCCTTCTTTCTTCTCTCCCTCTCGTCATTCATCGTTCTCCACTCCTTCTATTTCTCCTTCTTTCTTCTCTCCCTCTCGGGAAAGTGGTGAGAAGGAAGGTAAGGTGGTTCATGGCGAAGGGATCTCTGGACGAGTGAAGCTGAATGAGGGAGTCACCTAACACCAGCTGCCCTTGTTCACCTAGCAGGAAGTATGTAGTTAGTCACCTAACACTAGCTGCCCTTGTTCACCTAGCAGGAAGTATGTAGTTAGTCACCTAACACCAGCTGCCCTTGTTCACCTAACAGGAAGCATGTAGTTAGTCACCTAACATCAGCTACCCTTCTTCACCTAGCAGGAAGTATGTAGTCACCTTACACCAGCTGCCCTTGTTCACCTAGCAGGAAGTATGTAGTCACCTAACACCAGCTGCCCTTGTTCACCTAGCAGGAAGTATGTAGTCACCTTACACCAGCTGCCCTTGTTCACCTAGCAGGAAGTATGTAGTCACCTTACACCAGCTGCCCTTGTTCACCTAGCAGGAAGTATGTAGTCACCTAACACCAGCTGCCCTTGTTCACCTAACAGGAAACATGTAGTTAGTCACCTAACATCAGCTACCCTTCTTCACCTAGCAGGAAGTATGTAGTCACCAGCTGCCCTTGTTCACCTAGCAGGAAGTATGTAGTCACCTAACACCAGCTGCCCTTGTTCACCTAGCAGGAAGTATGTAGTCACCTTACACCAGCTGCCCTTGTTCACCTAGCAGGAAGTATGTAGTCACCTTACACCAGCTGCCCTTGTTCACCTAGCAGGAAGTATGTAGTCACCTAACACCAGCTGCCCTTGTTCACCTAGCAGGAAGTATGTAGTCACCTTACACCAGCTGCCCTTGTTCACCTAGCAGGAAGTATGTAGTCACCTTACACCAGCTGCCCTTGTTCACCTAGCAGGAAGTATGTAGTCACCTAACACCAGCTGCCCTTGTTCACCTAGCAGGAAGTATGTAGTCACCTTACACCAGCTGCCCTTGTTCACCTAGCAGGAAGTATGTAGTCACCTTACACCAGCTGCCCTTGTTCACCTAGCAGGAAGTATGTAGTAACCTAACACCAGCTGCCCTTGTTCACCTAGCAGGAAGTATGTAGTAACCTAACACCAGCTGCCCTTGTTCACCTAGCAGGAAGTATGTAGTCACCTAACACCAGCTGCCCTTGTTCACCTAGCAGGAAGTATGTAGTAACCTAACACCAGCTGCCCTTGTTCACCTAGCAGGAAGTATGTAGTCACCTAACACCAGCTGCCCTTGTTCACCTAGCAGGAAGTATGTAGTCACCTAACACCAGCTGCCCTTGTTCACCTAGCAGGAAGTATGTAGTCACCTAACACCAGCTGCCCTTGTTCACCTAGCAGGAAGTATGTAGTTACCTAACACCAGCTGCACTTGTTCACCTAGCAGGAAGTATGTAGCCGCCTTACACCAGCTGCCCTTGTTCACCTAGCAGGAAGTATGTAGTTACCTTACACCAGCTGCCCTTGTTCACCTAGCAGGAAGTACGTAGTCACCTAACACCAGCTGCCCTTGTTCACCTAGCAGGAAGTATGTAGTTACCTTACACCAGCTGCCCTTGTTCACCTAGCAGGAAGTATGTAGCCGCCTTACACCAGCTGCCCTTGTTCACCTAGCAGGAAGTATGTAGTCACCTTACACCAGCTGCCCTTGTTCACCTAGCAGAAAGTATGTAGTCACCTAACACCAGCTGCCCTTGTTCACCTAGCAGGAAGTATGTAGTTACCTTACACCAGCTGCCCTTGTTCACCTAGCAGGAAGTATGTAGTCACCTTACACCATCTGCCCTTGTTCACCTAGCAGGAAGTACGTAGTCACCTAACACCAGCTGCCCTTGTTCATCAAGCAGGAAGTATGTAGTCACCTAACACCAGCTGCCCTTGTTCATCAAGCAGGAAGTGTGTAGTCACCTTACACCAGCTGCCCTTGTTCACCTAGCAGGAAGTATGTAGTCACCTAACACCAGCTGCCCTTGTTCACCTAGCAGGAAGTATGTAGTAGCCTTACACCAGCTGCCCTTGTTCACCTAGCAGGAAGTATGTAGTCACCTTACACCATCTGCCCTTGTTCACCTAGCAGGAAGTACGTAGTCACCTAACACCAGCTGCCTTTGTTCACCTAGCAGGAAGTATGTAGTAACCTTACACCAGCTGCACTTGTTCACCTAGCAGGAAGTATGTAGTCACCTAACACCAGCTGCCCTTGTTCACCTAGCAGGAAGTATGTAGTTAGTCACCTAACACCAGCTGCCCTTGTTCACCTAGCAGGAAGTATGTAGTTAGTCACCTAACACCAGCTGCCCTTGTTCACCTAGCAGGAAGTATGTAGTAACCTTACACCAGCTGCCCTTGTTCACCTAGCAGGAAGTATGTAGTCACCTAACACCAGCTGCCCTTGTTCACCTAGCAGGAAGTATGTAGTCACCTAACACCAGCTGCCCTTGTTCACCTAGCAGGAAGTATGTAGTCACCTAACACCAGCTGCCCTTGTTCACCTAGCAGGAAGTATGTAGTCACCTAACACCAGCTGCCCTTGTTCACCTAGCAGGAAGTATGTATCACCTAACACCAGCTGCCCTGTTCACCCTGGGAGGTATGAGTCACCTAACACCACCTGCCCTTGTTCACCTAGCAGGAAGTATGTAGTAACCTAACACCAGCTGCCCTTGTTCACCCTAGCAGGAAGTATGTAGTTAGTCACCCTAACACCAGCTGCCCCTTGTTCACCTAGCAGGAGTATGTAAGTCTTACACCAGCTGCCCTTGTTCACCTAGCAGGAGTATGTAGTCACCCTAACACCAGCTGCCCTTGTTCACCTAGCAGAGAAGTATGTAGTAACCCTAACACCAGCTGCCCTTGTTCACCCTAGCGGGAGGTATGTAGTTAAGTCACCTAACACCAGCTGCCCTTGTTCACCTCATTGGAAGTATGTAGTAACCTGCACCAGCTGCCCTTGTTCACCTAGCAGGAAGTATGTAGTAACCCTAACACCAGCCTGCCCTTGTTCACCCTAGCAGGAGTATGTAGTTAGTCACCCTAACACCAGCTGCCCTTGTTCACCCTAGCAGGAAGTGTGTAGTAACCCTAACACCACCTGCCCTTGATCACCTAGCAGGAAGTATGTAGTAACCTAACACCAGCTGCCCTTGTTCACCTAGCGGAAGGTATGTAGTTAGTCACCCTAACACCCAGCTGCCCTTGTTCACCTAGCAGGAGTATGTAGTCACCTTACACCAGCTGCCCTTGTTCACCCCTAGCAGGAAGTATGTAATCACCTTACACCAGCTGCCCTTGTTCACCTATCAGGAAGTATGTAGTCACCTTACACCAGCTGCCCTTGTTCACCTATCAGGAAGTATGTAGTCACCTTACACCAGCTGCCCTTGTTCACCTATCAGGAAGTTCACTGGTGTATTTTGCGGGGTCTCTGGTGTGTTGTGGGGGTCACTGGTGTGTTGTGGGAGGTCACTGGTGTATTGTGGGGGTCACTGGTGTGTTGTGGGGGGTCACTGGTGTATTGTGGGGGGTCACTGGTGTGTTGTGGGGGTCACTGGTGTGTTGTGGGGGTCACTGGTGTGTTGTGGGGGTCACTGGTGTGTTGTGGGGGTCACTGGTGTGTTGTGGGGGGTCACTGGTGTGTTGTGGGGGTCACTTGTGTATTGTGGGGGTCACTGGTGTGTTGTGGCGGTCACTGGTGTGTTGTGGCGGTCACTGGTGTGTTGTGGCGGTCACTGGTGTTTTGTGAGGGTCACTGATGTGTTGTGAGGGTCACTGGTGTGTTGTGGGGGGTCACTGGTGTGTTGTGGGGGGTCACTGGTGTGTTGAGGGGGTCACTAGTGTGTTGTGGGGAGTCACTGGTGTTGTGGGGGGTCACTGTTGTATTGTGGGGGTCACTGGTGTATTGTGGGGGTCACTGGTGTATTGTGTGGGGTCACTGGTGTGTTGTGGGGGGTCACTGGTGTATTGTTGAGGGTCACTGGTGTGTTGTGCGGGATCACTGGTGTGTTGTGGAGGGTCACTGGTGTGCTGTGAGGGTCACTGGTGTGTTGTGGGGGGTCACTGGTGTGTTGTGGATGGTCACTGGTGTGTTGTGGGGGTCACTTGTGTGTTGTGGGGGTCACTGGTGCGTTGTGGGGGTCACTGGTGTGTTGTGGGGGTCAGTGGTGTGTTGTGGGGGGTCACTTGTATATTGTGGGGGGTCACTGGTGTACTGTGGGGGGTCACTGGTGTATTGTGGGGGTCAGTGGTGTGTTGTGGGGGTCAGTGGTGTGTTGTGGGGGGTCACTTGTATATTGTGGGGGGTCACTGGTGTACTGTGGGGGGTCACTGGTGCGTTGTGGGGTTCACTGGTGTGTTGTGGGGGTCAGTGGTGTGTTGTGGGGGGTCACTTGTATATTGTGGGGGGTCACTGGTGTACTGTGGGGGGTCACAGGTGTATTGTGGTGTGTCCAAGAAAAGTTATTTTTGTTTATGCTAAGATCTAAACCTGTGTGGGCCATCAACACAAGTCGTATTGTAGCCTCGATTCTCCGTCCTTCTGAGCACCAGACAGGCGCTTCCTGTCTATCCTCACCTTGATCCAAGGTACGTGAGATTGTAAAGCGGAGACGGTGATATATCCGCCATCCGCTCACCTTGAAGTTAAAAACCATTACAAGAATTCTGGTGTAGTTAGTGGTGTGTGGATGGCAGCAGCTTCCCGGCGCTGTAGTTAGTGGTGTGTGGATGGCAGCAGCTTCCCGGCGCTGTAGTTAGTGGTGTGTGGATGGCAGCAGCTTCCCGGCGCTGTAGTTAGTGGTGTGTGGATGGCAGCAGCTTCCCGGCGCTGTAGTTAGTGGTGTGTGGATGGCAGCAGCTTCCCGGTGCTGTAGTTAGTGGTGTGTGGATGGCAGCAGCTTCCCGGCGCTGTAGTTAGTGGTGTGTGGATGGCAGCAGCTTCCCGGCGCTGTAGTTAGTGGTGTGTGGATGGCACAAGCTTCCCGGCGCTGTAGTTAGCGGTGTGTGGATGGCAGCAGCTTCCCGGCGCTGTAGTTAGTGGTGTGTGGATGGCAGCAGCTTCCCGGCGCTGTAGTTAGTGGTGTGTGGATGGCAGCAGCTTCCCGGCGCTGTAGTTAGTGGTGTGTGGATGGCAGCAGCTTCCCGGCGCTGTAGTTAGTGGTGTGTGGATGGCAGCAGCTTCCCGGCGCTGTAGTTAGTGGTGTGTGGATGGCAGCAGCTTCCCGGCGCTGTAGTTAGTGGTGTGTGGATGGCAGCAGCTTCCCGGCGCTGTAGTTAGTGGTGTGTGGATGGTAGCAGCTTCCCGGCGCTGTAGTTAGTGGTGTGTGGATGGCAGCAGCTTCCCGGCGCTGTAGTTAGTGGTGTGTGGATGGTAGCAGCTTCCCGGCGCTGTAGTTAGTGGTGTGTGGATGGCAGCAGCTTCCCGGCGCTGTAGTTAGTGGTGTGTGGATGGCAGCAGTTAGTGGTGTGTGGATGGCAGCAGCTTCCCGGCGCTGTAGTTAGTGGTGTGTGGATGGCAGCAGCTTCCCGGCGCTGTAGTTAGTGGTGTGTGGATGGCAGCAGCTTCCCGGCGCTGTAGTTAGTGGTGTGTGGATGGCAGCAGCTTCCCGGCGCTGTAGTTAGTGGTGTGTGGATGGCAGCAGCTTCCCGGCGCTGTAGTTAGTGGTGTGTGGATGGCAGCAGCTTCCCGGCGCTGTAGTTAGTGGTGTGTGGATGGCAGCAGCTTCCCGGCGCTGTAGTTAGTGGTGTGTGGATGGCAGCAGCTTCCCGGCGCTGTAGTTAGTGGTGTGTGGATTGCAGCAGCTTCCCGGCGCTGTAGTTAGTGGTGTGTGGATGGCAGCAGCTTCCCGGCGCTGTAGTTAGTGGTGTGTGGATGGCAGCAGCTTCCCGGCGCTGTAGTTAGTGGTGTGTGGATGGCAGCAGCTTCCCGGCGCTGTAGTTAGTGGTGTGTGGATGGCAGCAGCTTCCCGGCGCTGTAGTTAGTGGTGTGTGGATGGCAGCAGCTTCCCGGCGCTGTAGTTAGTGGTGTGTGGATGGCAGCAGCTTCCCGGCGCTGTAGTTAGTGGTGTGTGGATGGCAGCAGCTTCCCGGCGCTGTAGTTAGTGGTGTGTGGATGGCAGCAGCTTCCCGGCGCTGTAGTTAGTGGTGTGTGGATGGCAGCAGCTTCCCGGCGCTGTAGTTAGTGGTGTGTGGATGGCAGCAGCTTCCCGGCGCTGTAGTTAGTGGTGTGTGGATGGCAGCAGCTTCCCGGCGCTGTAGTTAGTGGTGTGTGGATGGCAGCAGCTTCCCGGCGCTGTAGTTAGTGGTGTGTGGATGGCAGCAGCTTCCCGGCGCTGTAGTTAGTGGTGTGTGGATGGCAGCAGCTTCCCGGCGCTGTAGTTAGTGGTGTGTGGATGGCAGCAGCTTCCCGGCGCTGTAGTTAGTGGTGTGTGGATGGCAGCAGCTTCCCGGCGCTGTAGTTAGTGGTGTGTGGATGGCAGCAGCTTCCCGGCGCTGTAGTTAGTGGTGTGTGGATGGCAGCAGCTTCCCGGCGCTGTAGTTAGTGGTGTGTGGATGGCAGCAGCTTCCCGGCGCTGTAGTTAGTGGTGTGTGGATGGCAGAAGCTTCCCGGCGCTGTAGTTAGTGGTGTGTGGATGGCAGCACCTTCCCGGCGCTGTAGTTAGTGGTGTGTGGATGGCAGCAGCTTCCCGGCGCTGTAGTTAGTGGTGTGTGGATGGCAGTAGCTTCCCGGCGCTGTAGTTAGTGGTGTGTGGATGGCAGCACCTTCCCGGCGCTGTAGTTAGATGTGTGTGGATGGCAGCAGCTTCCCGGCGCTGTAGTTAGTGGTGTGTGGATGGCAGCAGCTTCCCGGCGCTGTAGTTAGTGGTGTGTGGATGGCAGCAGCTTCCCGGCGCTGTAGTTAGTGGTGTGTGGATGGCAGCAGCTTCCCGGCGCTGTAGTTAGTGGTGTGTGGATGGCAGCAGCTTCCCGGCGCTGTAGTTAGTGGTGTGTGGATGGCAGCAGCTTCCCGGCGCTGTAGTTAGTGGTGTGTGGATGGCAGCAGCTTCCAGGCGCTGTAGTTAGTGGTGTGTGGATGGCAGCTTCCCGGCGCTGTAGTTAGTGGTGTGTGGATGGCAGCAGCTTCCCGGCGCTGTAGTTAGTGGTGTGTGGATGGCAGCTTCCCGGCGCTGTAGTTAGTGGTGTGTGGATGGCAGCAGCGTCCCGGCGCTGTAGTTAGTGGTGTGTGGATGGCAGCAGCTTCCCGGCGCTGTAGTTAGTGGTGTGTGGATGGCAGCAGCTTCCCGGCGCTGTAGTTAGTGGTGTGTGGATGGCAGCAGCTTCCCGGCGCTGTAGTTAGTGGTGTGTGGATGGCAGCAGCTTCCCGGCGCTGTAGTTAGTGGTGTGTGGATGGCAGCAGCTTCCCGGCGCTGTAGTTAGTGGTGTGTGGATGGCAGCAGCTTCCCGGCGCTGTAGTTAGTGGTGTGTGGATGGCAGCAGCTTCCCGGCGCTGTAGTTAGTGGTGTGTGGATGGCAGCAGCTTCCCGGCGCTGTAGTTAGTGGTGTGTGGATGGCAGCAGCTTCCCGGCGCTGTAGTTAGTGGTGTGTGGATGGCAGCAGCTTCCCGGCGCTGTAGTTAGTGGTGTGTGGATGGCAGCAGCTTCCCGGCGCTGTAGTTAGTGGTGTGTGGATGGCAGCAGCTTCCCGGCGCTGTAGTTAGTGGTGTGTGGATGGCAGCAGCTTCCCGGCGCTGTAGTTAGTGGTGTGTGGATGGCAGCAGCTTCCCGGCGCTGTAGTTAGTGGTGTGTGGATGGCAGCAGCTTCCCGGCGCTGTAGTTAGTGGTGTGTGGATGGCAGCAGCTTCCCGGCGCTGTAGTTAGTGGTGTGTGGATGGCAGCAGCTTCCCGGCGCTGTAGTTAGTGGTGTGTGGATGGCAGCAGCTTCCCGGCGCTGTAGTTAGTGGTGTGTGGATGGCAGCAGCTTCCCGGCGCTGTAGTTAGTGGTGTGTGGATGGCAGCAGCTTCCCGGCGCTGTAGTTAGTGGTGTGTGGATGGCAGCAGCTTCCCGGCGCTGTAGTTAGTGGTGTGTGGATGGCAGCAGCTTCCCGGCGCTGTAGTTAGTGGTGTGTGGATGGCAGCAGCTTCCCGGCGCTGTAGTTAGTGGTGTGTGGATGGCAGCAGCTTCCCGGCGCTGTAGTTAGTGGTGTGTGGATGGCAGCAGCTTCCCGGCGCTGTAGTTAGTGGTGTGTGGATGGCAGCAGCTTCCCGGCGCTGTAGTTAGTGGTGTGTGGATGGCAGCAGCTTCCCGGCGCTGTAGTTAGTGGTGTGTGGATGGCAGCAGCTTCCCGGCGCTGTAGTTAGTGGTGTGTGGATGGCAGCAGCTTCCCGGCGCTGTAGTTAGTGGTGTGTGGATGGCAGCAGCTTCCCGGCGCTGTAGTTAGTGGTGTGTGGATGGCAGCAGCTTCCCGGCGCTGTAGTTAGTGGTGTGTGGATGGCAGCAGCTTCCCGGCGCTGTAGTTAGTGGTGTGTGGATGGCAGCTTCCCGGCGCTGTAGCTTCCCGGCGCTGTAGTTAGTGGTGTGTGGATGGCAGCAGCTTCCCGGCCCTGTAGTTCGTTGTGCGTCGATGGCAGCAGCTTCCCGGCGCTGTAGTTAGTGGTGTGTGGATGGCAGCAGCTTCCCGGCGCTGTAGTTAGTGGTGTGTGGATGGCAGCAGCTTCCCGGCGCTGTAGTTAGTGGTGTGTGGATGGCAGCAGCTTCCCGGCGCTGTAGTTAGTGGTGTGTGGATGGCAGCACCTTCCCGGCGCTGTAGTTAGTGGTGTGTGGATGGCAGTAGCTTCCCGGCGCTGTAGTTAGTGGTGTGTGGATGGCAGCAGCTTCCCGGTGCTGTAGTTAGTGGTGTGTGGATTGCAGCTTCCCGGCGCTGTAGTTAGTGGTGTGTGGATGGCAGCAGCTTCCCGGCGCTGTAGTTAGTGGTGTGTGGATGGCAGCAGCTTCCCGGCGCTGTAGTTAGTGGTGTGTGGATGGCAGCAGCTTCCCGGCGCTGTAGTTAGTGGTGTGTGGATGGCAGCAGCTTCCCGGCGCTGTAGTTAGTGGTGTGTGGATGGCAGCAGCTTCCCGGCGCTGTAGTTAGTGGTGTGTGGATGGCAGCAGCTTCCCGGCGCTGTAGTTAGTGGTGTGTGGATGGCAGCAGCTTCCCGGCGCTGTAGTTAGTGGTGTGTGGATGGCAGCAGCTTCCCGGCGCTGTAGTTAGTGGTGTGTGGATGGCAGCAGCTTCCCGGCGCTGTAGTTAGTGGTGTGTGGATGGCAGCAGCTTCCCGGCGCTGTAGTTAGTGGTGTGTGGATGGCAGCAGCTTCCCGGCGCTGTAGTTAGTGGTGTGTGGATGGCAGCAGCTTCCCGGCGCTGTAGTTAGTGGTGTGTGGATGGCAGCAGCTTCCCGGCGCTGTAGTTAGTGGTGTGTGGATGGCAGCAGCTTCCCGGCGCTGTAGTTAGTGGTGTGTGGATGGCAGCAGCTTCCCGGCGCTGTAGTTAGTGGTGTGTGGATGGCAGCAGCTTCACGGCGCTGTAGCAGTTAGTGGTGTGTGGATGGCAGCAGCTTCCCGGCGCTGTAGTTAGTGGTGTGTGGATGGCAGCAGCTTCCCGGCGCTGTAGTTAGTGGTGTGTGGATGGCAGCAGCTTCCCGGCGCTGTAGTTAGTGGTGTGTGGATGGCAGCAGCTTCCCGGCGCTGTAGTTAGTGGTGTGTGGATGGCAGCAGCTTCCCGGCGCTGTAGTTAGTGGTGTGTGGATGGCAGCAGCTTCCCGGCGCTGTAGTTAGTGGTGTGTGGATGGCAGCAGCTTCCCGGCGCTGTAGTTAGTGGTGTGTGGATGGTAGCAGCTTCCCGGCGCTATAGTTAGTGGCGCTGTGTGTGGTGTGTGGATGGCAGCAGATTCCCGGCGCTGTAGTTAGTGGTGTGTGGATGGCAGCAGCTTCCCGGCGCTGTAGTTAGTGGTGTGTGGATGGCAGCAGCTTCCCGGCGCTGTAGTTAGGGGTGTGTGGATGGCAGCGGCTTCCCGGCGGTGTAGTTAGTGGTGTGTGGATGGCAGCTTCCCTGCGCTGTAGTTAGTGGTGTGTGGATGGCAGCAGCTTCCCGGCGCTGTAGTTAGTGGTGTGTGGATGGCAGCAGCTTCCCGGCGCTGTAGTTAGTGGTGTGTGGATGGCAGCAGCTTCCCGGCGCTGTAGCAGCAGCTTCCCGGCGCTGTAGTTAGTGGTGTGTGGATGGCAGCAGCTTCCCGGCGCTGTAGTTAGTGGTGTGTGGATGGCAGCAGCTTCCCGGCGCTGTAGTTAGTGGTGTGTGGATGGCAGCTTCCCGGCGCTGTAGCTTCCCGGCACTGTAGTTAGTGGTGTGTGGATGGCAGTAGCTTCCCGGCGCTGTAGTTAGTGGTGTGTGGATGGTAGCAGCTTCCCGGCGCTGTAGTTAGTGGTGTGTGGATGGTAGCAGCTTCCCGGCGCTGTAGTTAGTGGTGTGTGGATGGCAGCAGCTTCCCGCTGTAGTTAGTGGTGTGTGGATGGCAGGAGCTTCCCGGCGCTGTAGTTAGTGGTGTGTGGATGGCAGCAGCTTCCCGGCGCTGTAGTTAGTGGTGTGTGGATGGCAGCAGCTTCCCGGCGCTGTAGTTAGTGGTGTGTGGATGGCAGCAGCTTCCCGGCGCTGTAGTTAGTGGTGTGTGGATGGCAGCAGCTTCCCGGCGCTGTAGTTAGTGGTGTGTGGATGGCAGCAGCTTCCCGGCGCTGTAGTTAGTGGTGTGTGGATGGCAGCAGCTTCCCGGCGCTGTAGTTAGTGGTGTGTGGATGGCAGCAGCTTCCCGGCGCTGTAGTTAGTGGTGTGTGGATGGCAGCAGCTTCCCGGCGCTGTAGTTAGTGGTGTGTGGATGGCAGCAGCTTCCCGGCGCTGTAGTTAGTGGTGTGTGGATGGCAGCAGCTTCCCGGCGCTGTAGTTAGTGGTGTGTGGATGGCAGCAGCTTCCCGGCGCTGTAGTTAGTGGTGTGTGGATGGCAGCAGCTTCCCGGCGCTGTAGTTAGTGGTGTGTGGATGGCAGCAGCTTCCCGGCGCTGTAGTTAGTGGTGTGTGGATGGCAGCAGCTTCCCGGCGCTGTAGTTAGTGGTGTGTGGATGGCAGCAGCTTCCCGGCGCTGTAGTTAGTGGTGTGTGGATGGCAGCAGCTTCCCGGCGCTGTAGTTAGTGGTGTGTGGATGGCAGCAGCTTCCCGGCGCTGTAGTTAGTGGTGTGTGGATGGCAGCAGCTTCCCGGCGCTGTAGTTAGTGGTGTGTGGATGGCAGCAGCTTCCCGGCGCTGTAGTTAGTGGTGTGTGGATGGCAGCAGCTTCCCGGCGCTGTAGTTAGTGGTGTGTGGATGGCAGCAGCTTCCCGGCGCTGTAGTTAGTGGTGTGTGGATGGCAGCAGCTTCCCGGCGCTGTAGTTAGTGGTGTGTGGATGGCAGCAGCTTCCCGGCGCTGTAGTTAGTGGTGTGTGGATGGCAGCAGCTTCCCGGCGCTGTAGTTAGTGGTGTGTGGATGGCAGCAGCTTCCCGGCGCTGTAGTTAGTGGTGTGTGGATGGCAGTAGCTTCCCGGCGCTGTAGTTAGTGGTGTGTGGATGGCAGCAGCTTCCCGGCGCTGTAGTTAGTGGTGTGTGGATGGCAGCAGCTTCCCGGCGCTGTAGTTAGTGGTGTGTGGATGGCAGCAGCTTCCCGGCGCTGTAGTTAGTGGTGTGTGGATGGCAGCAGCTTCCCGGCGCTGTAGTTAGTGGTGTGTGGATGGCAGCAGCTTCCCGGCGCTGTAGTTAGTGGTGTGTGGATGGCAGCAGCTTCCCGGCGCTGTAGTTAGTGGTGTGTGGATGGCAGTAGCTTCCCGGCGCTGTAGTTAGTGGTGTGTGGATGGCAGCAGCTTCCCGGCGCTGTAGTTAGTGGTGTGTGGATGGCAGCAGCTTCCCGGCGCTGTAGTTAGTGGTGTGTGGATGGCAGCAGCTTCCCGGCGCTGTAGTTAGTGGTGTGTGTGATGGCAGCAGCTTCCCGGCGCTGTAGTTAGTGGTGTGTGGATGGCAGCAGCTTCCCGGCGCTGTAGTTAGTGGTGTGTGGATGGCAGCAGCTTCCCGGCGCTGTAGTTAGTGGTGTGTGGATGGCAGCAGCTTCCCGGCGCTGTAGTTAGTGGTGTGTGGATGGCAGCAGCTTCCCGGCGCTGTAGTTAGTGGTGTGTGGATGGCAGCAGCTTCCCGGCGCTGTAGTTAGTGGTGTGTGGATGGCAGCAGCTTCCCGGCGCTGTAGTTAGTGGTGTGTGGATGGCAGCAGCTTCCCGGCGCTGTAGTTAGTGGTGTGTGGATGGCAGCAGCTTCCCGGCGCTGTAGTTAGTGGTGTGTGGATGGCAGCAGCTTCCCGGCGCTGTAGTTAGTGGTGTGTGGATGGCAGCAGCTTCCCGGCGCTGTAGTTAGTGGTGTGTGGATGGCAGCAGCTTCCCGGCGCTGTAGTTAGTGGTGTGTGGATGGCAGCAGCTTCCCGGCGCTGTAGTTAGTGGTGTGTGGATGGCAGTAGCTTCCCGGCGCTGTAGTTAGTGGTGTGTGGATGGCAGCAGCTTCCCGGCGCTGTAGTTAGTGGTGTGTGGATGGCAGCAGCTTCCCGGCGCTGTAGTTAGTGGTGTGTGGATGGCAGCAGCTTCCCGGCGCTGTAGTTAGTGGTGTGTGGATGGCAGCAGCTTCCCGGCGCTGTAGTTAGTGGTGTGTGGATGGCACCAGCTTCCCGGCGCTGTAGTTAGTGGTGTGTGGATGGCAGCAGCTTCCCGGCGCTGTAGTTAGTGGTGTGTGGATGGCAGCAGCTTCCCGGCGCTGTAGTTAGTGGTGTGGATGGCAGCAGCTGGCGCTGTAGTTAGTGGTGTGTGGATGGCAGCTTCCCGGCGCTGTAGTTAGTGGTGTGTGGATGGCAGCAGCTTCCCGGCGCTGTAGTTAGTGGTGTGTGGATGGCAGCAGCTTCCCGGCGCTGTAGTTAGTGGTGTGTGGATGGCAGCAGCTTCCCGCTGTAGTTAGTGGTGTGTGGATGGCAGCAGCTTCCCGGCGCTGTAGCTTCCCGGCGCTAGTTAGTGGTGTGTGGATGGCAGCAGCTTCCCGGCGCTGTAGTTAGTGGTGTGTGGATGGCAGCAGCTTCCCGGCGCTGTAGTTAGTGGTGTGTGGATGGCAGCAGCTTCCCGGCGCTGTAGTTAGTGGTGTGTGGATGGCAGCAGCTTCCCGGCGCTGTAGTTAGTGGTGTGGCAGCAGCTTCCCGGATGGCAGCAGCTTCCCGGCGCTGTAGTTAGTGGTGTGTGGATGGCAGCAGCTTCCCGGCGCTGTAGTTAGTGGTGTGTGGATGGCAGCAGCTTCCCGGCGCTGTAGTTAGTGGTGTGTGGATGGCAGCAGCTTCCCGGCGCTGTAGTTAGTGGTGTGTGGATGGCAGCAGCTTCCCGGCGCTGTAGTTAGTGGTGTGTGGATGGCAGCAGCTTCCCGGCGCTGTAGTTAGTGGTGTGTGGATGGCAGCAGCTGTAGTTAGTGGTGTGTGGATGGCAGCAGCTTCCCGGCGCTGTAGTTAGTGGTGTGTGGATGGCAGCAGCTTCCCGGCGCTGTAGTTAGTGGTGTGTGGATGGTAGCAGCTTCCCGGCGCTGTAGTTAGTGGTGTGTGGATGGCAGCAGCTTCCCGGCGCTGTAGTTAGTGGTGTGTGGATGGCAGCAGCTTCCCGGCGCTGTAGTTAGTGGTGTGTGGATGGCAGCAGCTTCCCGGCGCTGTAGTTAGTGGTGTGTGGATGGCAGCAGCTTCCCGGCGCTGTAGTTAGTGGTGTGTGGATGGCAGCAGCTTCCCGGCGCTGTAGTTAGTGGTGTGTGGATGGCAGCAGCTTCCCGGCGCTGTAGTTAGTGGTGTGTGGATGGCAGCAGCTTCCCGGCGCTGTAGTTAGTGGTGTGTGGATGGCAGCAGCTTCCCGGCGCTGTAGTTAGTGGTGTGTGGATGGCAGCAGCTTCCCGGCGCTGTAGTTAGTGGTGTGTGGATGGCAGCAGCTTCCCGGCGCTGTAGTTAGTGGTGTGTGGATGGCAGCAGCTTCCCGGCGCTGTAGTTAGTGGTGTGTGGATGGCAGCAGCTTCCCGGCGCTGTAGTTAGTGGTGTGTGGATGGCAGCAGCTTCCCGGCGCTGTAGTTAGTGGTGTGTGGATGGCAGCAGCTTCCCGGCGCTGTAGTTAGTGGTGTGTGGATGGCAGCAGCTTCCCGGCGCTGTAGTTAGTGGTGTGTGGATGGCAGCAGCTTCCCGGCGCTGTAGTTAGTGGTGTGTGGATGGCAGCAGCTTCCCGGCGCTGTAGTTAGTGGTGTGTGGATGGCAGCAGCTTCCCGGCGCTGTAGTTAGTGGTGTGTGGATGGCAGCAGCTTCCCGGCGCTGTAGTTAGTGGTGTGTGGATGGCAGCAGCTTCCCGGCGCTGTAGTTAGCGGTGTGTGGATGGCAGCAGCTTCCCGGCGCTGTAGTTAGTGGTGTGTGGATGGCAGCAGCTTCCCGGCGCTGTAGTTAGTGGTGTGTGGATGGCAGCAGCTTCCCGGCGCTGTAGTTAGTGGTGTGTGGATGGCAGCAGCTTCCCGGCGCTGTAGTTAGTGGTGTGTGGATGGCAGCAGCTTCCCGGCGCTGTAGTTAGTGGTGTGTGGATGGCAGCAGCTTCCCGGCGCTGTAGTTAGTGGTGTGTGGATGGCAGTAGCTTCCCGGCGCTGTAGTTAGTGGTGTGTGGATGGCAGCAGCTTCCCGGCGCTGTAGTTAGTGGTGTGTGGATGGCAGCAGCTTCCCGGCGCTGTAGTTAGTGGTGTGTGGATGGCAGCAGCTTCCCGGCGCTGTAGTTAGTGGTGTGTGGATGGCAGCAGCTTCCCGGCGCTGTAGTTAGTGGTGTGTGGATGGCAGCAGCTTCCCGGCGCTGTAGTTAGTGGTGTGTGGATGGCAGCAGCTTCCCGGCGCTGTAGTTAGTGGTGTGTGGATGGCAGCAGCTTCCCGGCGCTGTAGTTAGTGGTGTGTGGATGGCAGCAGCTTCCCGGCGCTGTAGTTAGTGGTGTGTGGATGGCAGCAGCTTCCCGGCGCTGTAGTTAGTGGTGTGTGGATGGCAGCAGCTTCCCGGCGCTGTAGTTAGTGGTGTGTGGATGGCAGCAGCTTCCCGGCGCTGTAGTTAGTGGTGTGTGGATGGCAGCAGCTTCCCGGCGCTGTAGTTAGTGGTGTGTGGATGGCAGCAGCTTCCCGGCGCTGTAGTTAGTGGTGTGTGGATGGCACCAGCTTCCCGGCGCTGTAGTTAGTGGTGTGTGGATGGCAGCAGCTTCCCGGCGCTGTAGTTAGTGGTGTGTGGATGGCAGCAGCTTCCCGGCGCTGTAGTTAGTGGTGTGTGGATGGCAGCAGCTTCCCGGCGCTGTAGTTAGTGGTGTGTGGATGGCAGCAGCTTCCCGGCGCTGTAGTTAGTGGTGTGTGGATGGCAGCAGCTTCCCGGCGCTGTAGTTAGTGGTGTGTGGATGGCAGCAGCTTCCCGGCGCTGTAGTTAGTGGTGGGTGGATGGCAGCTTCCCGGCGCTGTAGTTAGTGGTGTGTGGATGGCAGCAGCTTCCCGGCGCTGTAGTTAGTGGTGTGTGGATGGCAGCAGCTTCCCGGCGCTGTAGTTAGTGGTGTGTGGATGGCAGCAGCTTCCCGGCGCTGTAGTTAGTGGTGTGTGGATGGCAGTAGCTTCCCGGCGCTGTAGTTAGTGGTGTGTGGATGGCAGCAGCTTCCCGGCGCTGTAGTTAGTGGTGTGTGGATGGCAGTAGCTTCCCGGCGCTGTAGTTAGTGGTGTGTGGATGGCAGCAGCTTCCCGGCGCTGTAGTTAGTGGTGTGTGGATGGCAGCAGCTTCCCGGCGCTGTAGTTAGTGGTGTGTGGATGGCAGCAGCTTCCCGGCGCTGTAGTTAGTGGTGTGGATGGCATGGCAGTTAGTGGTGTGTGGATGGCAGCAGCTTCCCGGCGCTGTAGTTAGTGGTGTGTGGATGGCAGCAGCTTCCCGGCGCTTTAGTTAGTGGTGTGTGGATGGCAGCAGCTTCCCGGCGCTGTAGTTAGTGGTGTGTGGATGGCAGCAGCTTCCCGGCGCTGTAGTTAGTGGTGTGTGGATGGCAGCAGCTTCCCGGCGCTGTAGTTAGTGGTGTGTGGATGGCAGCAGCTTCCCGGCGCTGTAGTTAGTGGTGTGTGGATGGCACCAGCTTCCCGGCGCTGTAGTTAGTGGTGTGTGGATGGCAGCTTCCCGGCGCTGTAGTTAGTGGTGTGTGGATGGCAGCAGCTTCCCGGCGCTGTAGTTAGTGGTGTGTGGATGGCAGCACCTTCCCGGCGCTGTAGTTAGTGGTGTGTGGATGGCAGCAGCTTCCGGCGCTGTAGTTAGTGGTGTGTGGATGGCAGCAGTTAGTGGTGTGTGGATGGCAGCAGCTTCCCGGCGCTTTAGTTAGTGGTGTGTGGATGGCAGCAGCTTCCCGGCGCTGTAGTTAGTGGTGTGTGGATGGCAGCAGCTTCCCGGCGCTGTAGTTAGTGGTGTGTGGATGGCAGCAGCTTCCGGCGCTGTAGTTAGTGGTGTGTGGATGGCAGCAGCTTCCCGGCGCTGTAGTTAGTGGTGTGTGGATGGCAGCAGCTTCCCGGCGCTGTAGTTAGTGGTGTGTGGATGGCAGCAGCTTCCCGGCGCTGTAGTTAGTGGTGTGTGGATGGCAGCAGCTTCCCGGCGCTGTAGTTAGTGGTGTGTGGATGGCAGCAGCTTCCCGGCGCTGTAGTTAGTGGTGTGTGGATGGCAGCAGCTTCCCGGCGCTGTAGTTAGTGGTGTGTGGATGGCAGCAGCTTCCCGGCGCTGTAGTTAGTGGTGTGTGGATGGCAGCAGCTTCCCGGCGCTGTAGTTAGTGGTGTGTGGATGGCAGCAGCTTCCCGGCGCTGTAGTTAGTGGTGTGTGGATGGCAGCAGCTTCCCGGCGCTGTAGTTAGTGGTGTGTGGATGGCAGCAGCTTCCCGGCGCTGTAGTTAGTGGTGTGTGGATGGCAGCAGCTTCCCGGCGCTGTAGTTAGTGGTGTGTGGATGGCAGTAGCTTCCCGGCGCTGTAGTTAGTGGTGTGTGGATGGCAGCAGCTTCCCGGCGCTGTAGTTAGTGGTGTGTGGATGGCAGCAGCTTCCCGGCGCTGTAGTTAGTGGTGTGTGGATGGCAGCAGCTTCCCGGCGCTGTAGTTAGTGGTGTGTGGATGGCAGCAGCTTCCCGGCGCTGTAGTTAGTGGTGTGTGGATGGCAGCAGCTTCCCGGCGCTGTAGTTAGTGGTGTGTGGATGGCAGCAGCTTCCCGGCGCTGTAGTTAGTGGTGTGTGGATGGCAGCAGCTTCCCGGCGCTGTAGTTAGTGGTGTGTGGATGCCAGCAGATTCCCGGCGCTGAAGTTAGTGGTGTGTGGATGGCAGCAGCTTCCCGGCGCTGTAGTTAGTGGTGTGTGGATGGCAGCAGCTTCCCGGCGCTGTAGTTAGTGGTGTGTGGATGGCAGCAGCTTCCCGGCGCTGTAGTTAGTGGTGTGTGGATGGCAGCAGCTTCCCGGCGCTGTAGTTAGTGGTGTGTGGATGGCAGCAGCTTCCCGGCGCTGTAGTTAGTGGTGTGTGGATGGCAGCAGCTTCCCGGCGCTGTAGTTAGTGGTGTGTGGATGGCAGCAGCTTCCCGGCGCTGTAGTTAGTGGTGTGTGGATGGCAGCAGCTTCCCGGCGCTGTAGTTAGTGGTGTGTGGATGGCAGCAGCTTCCCGGCGCTGTAGTTAGTGGTGTGTGGATGGCAGCAGCTTCCCGGCGCTGTAGTTAGTGGTGTGTGGATGGCAGCAGCTTCCCGGCGCTGTAGTTAGTGGTGTGTGGATGGCAGCAGCTTCCCGGCGCTGTAGTTAGTGGTGTGTGGATGGCAGCAGCTTCCCGGCGCTGTAGTTAGTGGTGTGTGGATGGCAGCAGCTTCCCGGCGCTGTAGTTAGTGGTGTGTGGATGGCAGCAGCTTCCCGGCGCTGTAGTTAGTGGTGTGTGGATGGCAGCAGCTTCCCGGCGCTGTAGTTAGTGGTGTGTGGATGGCAGCAGCTTCCCGGCGCTGTAGTTAGTGGTGTGTGGATGGCAGTAGCTTCCCGGCGCTGTAGTTAGTGGTGTGTGGATGGCAGCAGCTTCCCGGCGCTGTAGTTAGTGGTGTGTGGATGGCAGCAGCTTCCCGGCGCTGTAGTTAGTGGTGTGTGGATGGCAGCAGCTTCCCGGCGCGGTAGCTTCTCGGCGCTGTAGTTAGTGGTGTGTGGATGGCAGCAGCTTCCCGGCGCTGTAGTTAGTGGTGTGTGGATGGCAGCAGCTTCCCGGCGCTGTAGTTAGTGGTGTGTGGATGGCAGCAGCTTCCCGGCGCTGTAGTTAGTGGTGTGTGGATGGCAGCAGCTTCCCGGCGCTGTAGTTAGTGGTGTGTGGATGGCAGTAGCTTCCCGGCGCTGTAGTTAGTGGTGTGTGGATGGCAGCAGCTTCCCGGCGCTGTAGTTAGTGGTGTGTGGATGGCAGCAGCTTCCCGGCGCTGTAGTTAGTGGTGTGTGGATGGCAGTAGCTTCCCGGCGCTGTAGTTAGTGGTGTGTGGATGGCAGTAGTTAGTGGTGTGTGGATGGCAGCAGCTTCCCGGCGCTGTAGTTAGTGGTGTGTGGATGGCAGCAGCTTCCCGGCGCTGTAGTTAGTGGTGTGTGGATGGCAGCAGCTTCCCGGCGCTGTAGTTAGTGGTGTGTGGATGGCAGCAGCTTCCCGGCGCTGTAGTTAGTGGTGTGTGGATGGCAGTAGCTTCCCGGCGCTGTAGTTAGTGGTGTGTGGATGGCAGCAGCTTCCCGGCGCTGTAGTTAGTGGTGTGTGGATGGCAGCAGCTTCCCGGCGCTGTAGTTAGTGGTGTGTGGATGGCAGCAGCTTCCCGGCGCTGTAGTTAGTGGTGTGTGGATGGCAGCAGCTTCCCGGCGCTGTAGTTAGTGGTGTGTGGATGGCAGCAGCTTCCCGGCGCTGTAGTTAGTGGTGTGTGGATGGCAGCAGCTTCCCGGCGCTGTAGTTAGTGGTGTGTGGATGGCAGCAGCTTCCCGGCGCTGTAGTTAGTGGTGTGTGGATGGCAGTAGCTTCCCGGCGCTGTAGTTAGTGGTGTGTGGATGGCAGCAGCTTCCCGGCGCTGTAGTTAGTGGTGTGTGGATGGCAGCAGCTTCCCGGCGCTGTAGTTAGTGGTGTGTGGATGGCAGCAGCTTCCCGGCGCTGTAGTTAGTGGTGTGTGGATGGCAGCAGCTTCCCGGCGCTGTAGTTAGTGGTGTGTGGATGGCAGCAGCTTCCCGGAGCTGTAGTTAGTGGTGTGTGGATGGCAGCAGCTTCCCGGCGCTGTAGTTAGTGGTGTGTGGATGGCAGCAGCTTCCCGGCGCTGTAGTTAGTGATGTGTGGATGGCAGCTTCCCGGCGCTGTAGTTAGTGGTGTGTGGATGGCAGCAGCAGCAATTCCCGGCGCTGTAGTTAGTGGTGTGTGGATGGCAGCAGCTTGCCGGCGCTGTAGTGAGTGGTGTGTGGATGGCAGCAGCTTCCCGGCGCTGTAGTTAGGGGTGTGTGGATGGCAGCAGCTTCCCGGCGCTGTAGTTAGTGGTGTGTGGATGGCAGCAGCTTCCCGGCGCTGTAGTTAGTGGTGTGTGGATGGCAGCAGCTTCCCGGCGCTGTAGTTAGTGGTGTGTGGATGGCAGCAGCTTCCCGGCGCTGTAGTTAGTGGTGTGTGGATGGCAGCAGCTTCCCGGCGCTGTAGTTAGTGGTGTGTGGATGGCAGCAGCTTCCCGGCGCTGTAGTTAGTGGTGTGTGGATGGCAGCAGCTTCCCGGCGCTGTAGTTAGTGGTGTGTGGATGGCAGCAGCTTCCCGGCGCTGTAGTTAGTGGTGTGTGGATGGCAGCAGCTTCCCGGCGCTGTAGTTAGTGGTGTGTGGATGGCAGCAGCTTCCCGGCGCTGTAGTTAGTGGTGTGTGGATGGCAGCAGCTTCCCGGCGCTGTAGTTAGTGGTGTGTGGATGGCAGCAGCTTCCCGGCGCTGTAGTTAGTGGTGTGTGGATGGCAGCAGCTTCCCGGCGCTGTAGTTAGTGGTGTGTGGATGGCAGCAGCTTCCCGGCGCTGTAGTTAGTGGTGTGTGGATGGCAGCAGCTTCCCGGCGCTGTAGTTAGTGGTGTGTGGATGGCAGCAGCTTCCCGGCGCTGTAGTTAGTGGTGTGTGGATGGCAGCAGCTTCCCGGCGCTGTAGTTAGTGGTGTGTGGATGGCAGCAGCTTCCCGGCGCTGTAGTTAGTGGTGTGTGGATGGCAGCAGCTTCCCGGCGCTGTAGTTAGTGGTGTGTGGATGGCAGCAGCTTCCCGGCGCTGTAGTTAGTGGTGTGTGGATGGCAGCAGCTTCCCGGCGCTGTAGTTAGTGGTGTGTGGATGGCAGCAGCTTCCCGGCGCTGTAGTTAGTGGTGTGTGGATGGCAGCAGCTTCCCGGCGCTGTAGTTAGTGGTGTGTGGATGGCAGCAGCTTCCCGGCGCTGTAGTTAGTGGTGTGTGGATGGCAGCAGCTTCCCGGCGCTGTAGTTAGTGGTGTGTGGATGGCACAAGCTTCCCGGCGCTGTAGTTAGTGATGTGTGGATGGCAGCAGCTTCCCGGCGCTGTAGTTAGGGTGTGTGGATGGCAGCAGCTTCCCGGCGCTGTAGTTAGTGGTGTGTGGATGGCAGCAGCTTCCCGGCGCTGTAGTTAGTGGTGTGTGGATGGCAGCAGCTTCCCGGCGCTGTAGTTAGTGGTGTGTGGATGGCAGCAGCTTCCCGGCGCTGTAGTTAGTGGTGTGTGGATGGCAGCAGCTTCCCGGCGCTGTAGTTAGTGGTGTGTGGATGGCAGCAGCTTCCCGGCGCTGTAGTTAGTGGTGTGTGGATGGCAGCAGCTTCCCGGCGCTGTAGTTAGTGGTGTGTGGATGGCAGCAGCTTCCCGGCGCTGTAGTTAGTGGTGTGTGGATGGCAGCAGCTTCCCGGCGCTGTAGTTAGTGGTGTGTGGATGGCAGCAGCTTCCCGGCGCTGTAGTTAGTGGTGTGTGGATGGCAGCAGCTTCCCGGCGCTGTAGTTAGTGGTGTGTGGATGGCAGCAGCTTCCCGGCGCTGTAGTTAGTGGTGTGTGGATGGCAGCAGCTTCCCGGCGCTGTAGTTAGTGGTGTGTGGATGGCAGCAGCTTCCCGGCGCTGTAGTTAGTGGTGTGTGGATGGCAGCAGCTTCCCGGCGCTGTAGTTAGTGGTGTGTGGATGGCAGCAGCTTCCCGGCGCTGTAGTTAGTGGTGTGTGGATGGCAGCAGCTTCCCTGCGCTGTAGTTAGTGGTGTGTGGATGGCAGCAGCTTCCCGGCGCTGTAGTTAGTGGTGTGTGGATGGCAGCAGCTTCCCTGTGCTGTAGTTAGTGGTGTGTGGATGGCAGCAGCTTCCCGGCGCTGTAGTTAGTGGTGTGTGGATGGCAGCAGCTTCCCGGCGCTGTAGTTAGTGGTGTGTGGATGGCAGCAGCTTCCCGGCGCTGTAGTTAGTGGTGTGTGGATGGCAGCAGCTTCCCGGCGCTGTAGTTAGTGGTGTGTGGATGGCAGCAGCTTCCCGGCGCTGTAGTTAGTGGTGTGTGGATGGCAGCAGCTTCCCGGCGCTGTAGTTAGTGGTGTGTGGATGGCAGCAGCTTCCCGGCGCTGTAGTTAGTGGTGTGTGGATGGCAGCAGCTTCCCGGCGCTGTAGTTAGTGGTGTGTGGATGGCAGCAGCTTCCCGGCTGTCGGTAATTTAACCATTATTAATTTTTTTTTCATCTTTGTTAACAGTTTTCTTGGAGTAAGAAAGTAACTGTGCACAAGCTTACACAATGGCTGCAGATTTATCCCCTTAAGTTTATTTATTGAAAAACGTATCGGTCCAAAGAAAGATTTGTTTTCACTATATTTTTAATACGTTTTCAACAATTTTTACATTTGATCACGTCATGTGATTGTGTAAAGTGTGATAGTTTAGAGTTGATGGATTAATGGAAAAGCTTCAGCAGCGGTAGATGAGTGAACAAGGACCTCAACTCTTTCATTAATGTGTCCTGAGTAAATGCACTCAGTTTCCATTTTTCTCAAGTTTTTTTTTATATTCAATGACTCGTGTTGAAATAGTCTTTCTTGTACGTAGTGTGAGAGGCGCTGCGAGGCTCTCTCTCCTTCGTCGTGTCTACACCACCACAACTGTCCTGCCTTGGTGTGAGAGGCACTGCGAGGCTCTCTCTCCTTCGTCGTGTCTACATCACCACAACTGCCCTGCCTTGGTGTGAGAGGCACTGCGAGGCTCTCTCTCCTTCGTCGTGTCTACACCACCACAACTGTCTTGCCTTGGTGTGAGAGGCACTGCGAGGCTCTCTCTCCTTCGTCGTGTCTACATCACCACAACTGTCCTGCCTTGGTGTGAGAGGCGCTGCGAGGCTCTCCTTCGTCGTGTCTACACCACCACAACTGTCCTGCCTTGGTGTGAAAGGCGCTGCGAGGCTCTCTCTCCTTCGTCGTGTCTACACCACCACAACTGTCTTGCCTTGGTGTGAGAGGCGCTGCGAGGCTCTCTCTCCTTGGTCGTGTCTACACCACCACAACTGTCCTGCCTTGGTGTGAGAGGCACTGCGAGGCTCTCTCTCCTTCGTCATGTCTACACCACCACAACTGTCCTGCCTTGGTGTGAGAGGCGCTGCGAGGCTCTCTCTCCTTCGTCGTGTCTACACCACCACAACTGTCCTGCCTTGGTGTGAGAGGCACTGCGAGGCTCTCTCTCCTTCGTCGTGTCTACACCACCACAACAGTCCTGCCTTGGTGTGAGAGGCGCTGCGAGGCTCTCTCTCCTTCGTCGTGTCTACACCACCACAACTGTCCTGCCTTGGTGTGAGAGGCTCTGCGAGGCTCTCTCTCCTTCGTCGTGTCTACACCACCACAACTGTCCTGCCTTGGTGTGAGAGGCACTGCGAGGCTCTCTCTCCTTCGTCGTGTCTACACCACCACAACTGTCTTGCCTTGGTGTGAGAGGCACTGCGAGGCTCTCTCTCCTTCGTCGTGTCTACACCACCACAACTGTCTTGCCTTGGTGTGAGAGGCACTGCGAGGCTCTCTCTCCTTCGTCGTGTCTACACCACCACAACTGTCTTGCCTTGGTGTGAGAGGCACTGCGAGGCTCTCTCTCCTTCGTCGTGTCTACACCACCACAACTGTCCTGCCTTGGTGTGAGAGGCGCTGCGAGGCTCTCTCTCCTTCGTCGTGTCTACACCACCACAACTGTCCTGCCTTGGTGTGAGAGGCACTGCGAGGCTCTCTCTCCTTCGTCGTGTCTACACCACCACAACTGTCCTGCCTTGGTGTGAGAGGCGCTGCGAGGCTCTCTCTCCTTCGTCGTGTCTACACCACCACAACTGTCCTGCCTTGGTGTGAGAGGCACTGCGAGGCTCTCTCTCCTTCGTCGTGTCTACACCACCACAACTGTCCTGCCTTGGTGTGAGAGGCGCTGCGAGGCTCTCTCTCCTTCGTCGTGTCTACACCACCACAACAGTCCTGCCTTGGTGTGAGAGGCGCTGCGAGGCTCTCTCTCCTTCGTCGTGTCTACACCACCACAACAGTCCTGCCTTGGTGTGAGAGGCGCTGCGAGGCTCTCTGTCCTTCGTCGTGTCTACACCACCACAACTGTCCTGCCTTGGTGTGAGAGGCGCTGCGAGGCTCTCTCTCCTTCGTCGTGTCTACACCACCACAACTGTCCTGCCTTGGTGTGAGAGGCGCTGCGAGGCTCTCCTTCGTCCTGTCTACACCACCACAACTGTCCTGCCTTGGTGTGAGAGGCACTGCGAGACTCTCTGTCCTTCGTCGTGTCTACACCACCACAACTGTCCTGCCTTGGTGTGAGAGGCACTGCGAGGCTCTCTGTCCTTCGTCGTGTCTACACCACCACAACTGTCCTGCCTTGGTGTGAGAGGCACTGCGAGGCTCTCTCTCCTTCGTCGTGTCTACACCACCACAACTGTCCTGCCTTGGTGTGAGAGGCACTGCGAGGCTCTCTCTCCTTCGTCGTGTCTACACCACCACAACTGTCCTGCCTTGGTGTGAGAGGCACTGCGAGGCTCTCTCTCCTTCGTCGTGTCTACACCACCACAACTGTCCTGCCTTGGTGTGAGAGGCGCTGCGAGGCTCTCTCTCCTTCGTCGTGTCTACACCACCACAACAGTCCTGCCTTGGTGTGAGAGGCGCTGCGAGGCTCTCTGTCCTTCGTCGTGTCTACACCACCACAACTGTCCTGCCTTGGTGTGAGAGGCGCTGCGAGGCTCTCTCTCCTTCGTCGTGTCTACACCACCACAACTGTCCTGCCTTGGTGTGAGAGGCGCTGCGAGGCTCTCCTTCGTCCTGTCTACACCACCACAACTGTCCTGCCTTGGTGTGAGAGGCGCTGCGAGGCTCTCTCTCCTTCGTCGTGTCTACACCACCACAACTGTCCTGCCTTGGTGTGAGAGGTGCTGCGAGGCTCTCCTTCGTCCTGTCTACACCACCACAACTGTCCTGCCTTGGTGTGAGAGGCGCTGCGAGGCTCTCCTTCGTCGTGTCTACACCACCACAACTGTCCTGCCTTGGTGTGAGAGGCACTGCGAGGCTCTCTCTCCTTCGTCGTGTCTACACCACCACAACTGTCCTGCCTTGGTGTGAGAGGCACTGCGAGGCTCTCTCTCCTTCGTCGTGTCTACACCACCACAACTGTCCTGCCTTGGTGTGAGAGGCACTGCGAGGCTCTCTCTCCTTCGTCGTGTCTACACCACCACAACTGTCCTGCCTTGGTGTGAGAGGCACTGCGAGGCTCTCCTTCGTCGTGTCTACACCACCACAACTGTCCTGCCTTGGTGTGAGAGGCGCTGCGAGGCTCTCCTTCGTCGTGTCTACACCACCACAACTGTCCTGCCTTGGTGTGAGAGGCGCTGCGAGGCTCTCCTTCGTCGTGTCTACACCACCACAACTGTCCTGCCTTGGTGTGAGAGGCGCTGCGAGGCTCTCTCTCCTTCGTCGTGTCTACACCACCACAACTGTCCTGCCTTGGTGTTAGAGGCGCTGCGAGGCTCTCTCTCCTTCGTCGTGTCTACACCACCACAACAGTCCTGCCTTGGTGTGAGAGGCGCTGCGATGCTCTCTCTCCTTCGTCGTGTCTACACCACCACAACAGTCCTGCCTTGGTGTGAGAGGCGCTGCGAGGCTCTCTCTCCTTCGTCGTGTCTACACCACCACAACTGTCCTGCCTTGGTGTGAGAGGCGCTGCGAGGCTCTCTCTCCTTCGTCGTGTCTACACCACCACAACTGTCCTGCCTTGGTGTGAGAGGCACTGCGAGGCTCTCTCTCCTTCGTCGTGTCTACACCACCACAACTGTCCTGCCTTGGTGTGAGAGGCACTGCGAGGCTCTCTCTCCTTCGTCGTGTCTACACCACCACAACTGTCCTGCCTTGGTGTGAGAGGCACTGCGAGGCTCTCTCTCCTTCGTCGTGTCTACACCACCACAACTGTCCTGTCTTGGTGTGAGAGGCGCTGCGAGGCTCTCTCTCCTTCGTCGTGTCTACACCACCACAACTGTCCTGCCTTGGTGTGAGAGGCACTGCGAGGCTCTCTCTCCTTCGTCGTGTCTACACCACCACAACTGTCCTGCCTTGGTGTGAGAGGCGCTGCGAGGCTCTCTGTCCTTCGTCGTGTCTACACCACCACAACTGTCCTGCCTTGGTGTGAGAGGCACTGCGAGGCTCTCTCTCCTTCGTCGTGTCTACACCACCACAACTGTCCTGCCTTGGTGTGAGAGGCGCTGCGAGGCTCTCTCTCCTTCGTCGTGTCTACACCACCACAACTGTCCTGCCTTGGTGTGAGAGGCACTGCGAGGCTCTCTCTCCTTCGTCGTGTCTACACCACCACAACTGTCCTGCCTTGGTGTGAGAGGCACTGCGAGGCTCTCTCTCCTTCGTCGTGTCTACACCACCACAACTGTCCTGCCTTGGTGTGAGAGGCACTGCAAGGCTCTCTCTCCTTCGTCGTGTCTACACCACCACAACTGTCCTGCCTTGGTGTGAGAGGCACTGCGAGGCTCTCTCTCCTTCGTCGTGTCTACACCACCACAACTGTCCTGCCTTGGTGTGAGAGGCGCTGCGAGGCTCTCTCTCCTTCGTCGTGTCTACACCACCACAACAGTCCTGCCTTGGTGTGAGAGGCGCTGCGAGGCTCTCTCTCCTTCGTCGTGTCTACACCACCACAACAGTCCTGCCTTGGTGTGAGAGGCGCTGCGAGGCTCTCTGTCCTTCGTCGTGTCTACACCACCACAACTGTCCTGCCTTGGTGTGAGAGGCGCTGCGAGGCTCTCTCTCCTTCGTCGTGTCTACACCACCACAACTGTCCTGCCTTGGTGTGAGAGGCGCTGCGAGGCTCTCCTTCGTCCTGTCTACACCACCACAACTGTCCTGCCTTGGTGTGAGAGGCACTGCGAGGCTCTCTGTCCTTCGTCGTGTCTACACCACCACAACTGTCCTGCCTTGGTGTGAGAGGCACTGCGAGGCTCTCTGTCCTTCGTCGTGTCTACACCACCACAACTGTCCTGCCTTGGTGTGAGAGGCACTGCGAGGCTCTCTCTCCTTCGTCGTGTCTACACCACCACAACTGTCCTGCCTTGGTGTGAGAGGCACTGCGAGGCTCTCTCTCCTTCGTCGTGTCTACACCACCACAACTGTCCTGCCTTGGTGTGAGAGGCACTGCGAGGCTCTCTCTCCTTCGTCGTGTCTACACCACCACAACTGTCCTGCCTTGGTGTGAGAGGCGCTGCGAGGCTCTCTCTCCTTCGTCGTGTCTACACCACCACAACTGTCCTGCCTTGGTGTGAGAGGCGCTGCGAGGCTCTCTGTCCTTCGTCGTGTCTACACCACCACAACTGTCCTGCCTTGGTGTGAGAGGCGCTGCGAGGCTCTCTGTCCTTCGTCGTGTCTACACCACCACAACTGTCCTGCCTTGGTGTGAGAGGCGCTGCGAGGCTCTCCTTCGTCCTGTCTACACCACCACAACTGTCCTGCCTTGGTGTGAGAGGCGCTGCGAGGCTCTCTCTCCTTCGTCGTGTCTACACCACCACAACTGTCCTGCCTTGGTGTGAGAGGTGCTGCGAGGCTCTCCTTCGTCCTGTCTACACCACCACAACTGTCCTGCCTTGGTGTGAGAGGCGCTGCGAGGCTCTCCTTCGTCGTGTCTACACCACCACAACTGTCCTGCCTTGGTGTGAGAGGCGCTGCGAGGCTCTCTCTCCTTCGTCGTGTCTACACCACCACAACTGTCCTGCCTTGGTGTTAGAGGCGCTGCGAGGCTCTCTCTCCTTCGTCGTGTCTACACCACCACAACAGTCCTGCCTTGGTGTGAGAGGCGCTGCGATGCTCTCTCTCCTTCGTCGTGTCTACACCACCACAACAGTCCTGCCTTGGTGTGAGAGGCGCTGCGAGGCTCTCTCTCCTTCGTCGTGTCTACACCACCACAACTGTCCTGCCTTGGTGTGAGAGGCGCTGCGAGGCTCTCTCTCCTTCGTCGTGTCTACACCACCACAACAGTCCTGCCTTGGTGTGAGAGGCGCTGCGAGGCTCTCTCTCCTTCGTCGTGTCTACACCACCACAACAGTCCTGCCTTGGTGTGAGAGGCGCTGCGAGGCTCTCTCTCCTTCGTCGTGTCTACACCACCACAACTGTCCTGCCTTGGTGTGAGAGGCACTGCGAGGCTCTCTCTCCTTCGCCGTGTCTACACCACCACAACTGTCCTGCCTTGGTGTGAGAAGCACTGCGAGGCTCTCTCTCCTTCGTCGTGTCTACACCACCACAACTGTCCTGCCTTGGTGTGAGAGGCGCTGCGAGGCTCTCTCTCCTTCGTCGTGTCTACACCACCACAACTGTCCTGCCTTGGTGTGAGAGGCACTGCGAGGCTCTCTCTCCTTCGTCGTGTCTACACCACCACAACTGTCCTGCCTTGGTGTGAGAGGCGCTGCGAGGCTCTCTGTCCTTCGTCGTGTCTACACCACCACAACTGTCCTGCCTTGGTGTGAGAGGCACTGCGAGGCTCTCCTTCGTCGTGTCTACACCACCACAACTGTCCTGCCTTGGTGTGAGAGGCGCTGCGAGGCTCTCTCTCCTTCGTCGTGTCTACATCACCACAACTGTCCTGCCTTGGTGTGAGAGGCACTGCGAGGCTCTCTCTCCTTCGTCGTGTCTACACCACCACAACTGTCCTGCCTTGGTGTGAAAGGCGCTGCGAGGCTCTCTCTCCTTCGTCGTGTCTACATCACCACAACTGTCTTGCCTTGGTGTGAGAGGCACTGCGAGGCTCTCTCTCCTTCGTCGTGTCTACACCACCACAACTGTCTTGCCTTGGTGTGAGAGGCACTGCGAGGCGCTCTCTCCTTCGTCGTGTCTACATCACCACAACTGTCCTGCCTTGGTGTGAAAGGCGCTGCGAGGCTCTCTCTCCTTCGTCGTGTCTACATCACCACAACTGTCTTGCCTTGGTGTGAGAGGCACTGCGAGGCTCTCTCTCCTTCGTCGTGTCTACACCACCACAACTGTCCTGCCTTGGTGTGAGAGGCACTGCGAGGCTCTCTCTCCTTCGTCGTGTCTACATCACCACAACTGTCCTGTCTTGGTGTGAGAGGCACTGCGAGGCTCTCTCTCCTTCGTCGTGTCTACACCACCACAACTGTCCTGTCTTGGTGTGAGTGGCGCTGCGAGGCTCTCTCTCCTTCGTCGTGTCTACACCACCACAACTGTCCTGTCTTGGTGTGAGAGGCGCTGCGAGGCTCTCTGTCCTTCGTCGTGTCTACACCACCACAACTGTCCTGCCTTGGTGTGAGAGGCGCTGCGAGGCTCTCTCTCCTTCGTCGTGTCTACACCACCACAACTGTCCTGCCTTGGTGTGAGAGGCGCTGCGAGGCTCTCTCTCCTTCGTCGTGTCTACACCACCACAACTGTCCTGCCTTGGTGTGAGAGGCGCTGCGAGGCTCTCTGTCCTTCGTCGTGTCTACACCACCACAACTGTCCTGCCTTGGTGTGAGAGGCGCTGCGAGGCTCTCTGTCCTTCGTCGTGTCTACACCACCACAACTGTCCTGCCTTGGTGTGAGAGGCACTGCGAGGCTCTCTCTCCTTCGTCGTGTCTACACCACCACAACTGTCCTGCCTTGGTGTGAGAGGCACTGCGAGGCTCTCTCTCCTTCGTCGTGTCTACATCACCACAACTGTCTTGCCTTGGTGTGAGAGGCACTGCGAGGCTCTCTCTCCTTCGTCGTGTCTACACCACCACAACTGTCCTGCCTTGGTGTGAGAGGCACTGCGAGGCTCTCTCTCCTTCGTCGTGTCTACATCACCACAACTGTCTTGCCTTGGTGTGAGAGGCACTGCGAGGCTCTCTCTCCTTCGTCGTGTCTACACCACCACAACTGTCCTGCCTTGGTGTGAGAGGCGCTGCGAGGCTCTCTCTCCTTCGTCGTGTCTACACCACCACAACTGTCCTGCCTTGGTGTGAGAGGCGCTGCGAGGCTCTCTCTCCTTCGTCGTGTCTACACCACCACAACTGTCCTGCCTTGGTGTGAGAGGCACTGCGAGGCTCTCTCTCCTTCGTCGTGTCTACATCACCACAACTGTCTTGCCTTGGTGTGAGAGGCACTGCGAGGCTCTCTCTCCTTCGTCGTGTCTACATCACCACAACTGTCTTGCCTTGGTGTGAGAGGCACTGCGAGGCTCTCTCTCCTTCGTCGTGTCTACATCACCACAACTGTCCTGCCTTGGTGTGAGAGGCGCTGCGAGGCTCTCTGTCCTTCGTCGTGTCTACACCACCACAACTGTCCTGCCTTGGTGTGAGAGGCGCTGCGAGGCTCTCTCTCCTTCGTCGTGTCTACACCACCACAACAGTCCTGCCTTGGTGTGAGAGGCACTGCGAGGCTCTCTGTCCTTCGTCGTGTCTACACCACCACAACAGTCCTGCCTTGGTGTGAGAGGCACTGAGAGGCTCTCTCTCCTTCGTCGTGTCTACACCACCACAACTGTCCTGCCTTGGTGTGAGAGGCGCTGCGAGGCTCTCTCTCCTTCGTCGTGTCTACACCACCACAACTGTCCTGCCTTGGTGTGAGAGGCACTGCGAGGCTCTCTGTCCTTCGTCGTGTCTACACCACCACAACTGTCCTGCCTTGGTGTGAGAGGCGCTGCGAGGCTCTCTCTCCTTCGTCGTGTCTACACCACCACAACTGTCCTGCCTTGGTGTGAGAGGCGCTGCGAGGCTCTCTGTCCTTCGTCGTGTCTACACCACCACAACTGTCCTGCCTTGGTGTGAGAGGCACTGCGAGGCTCTCTCTCCTTCGTCGTGTCTACACCACCACAACTGTCCTGCCTTGGTGTGAGAGGCACTGCGAGGCTCTCTCTCCTTCGTCGTGTCTACACCACCACAACTGTCCTGCCTTGGTGTGAGAGGTGCTGCGAGGCTCTCTCTCCTTCGTCGTGTCTACATCACCACAACTGTCCTGCCTTGGTGTGAGAGGCACTGCGAGGCTCTCTCTCCTTCGTCGTGTCTACACCACCACAACTGTCCTGCCTTGGTGTGAGAGGCACTGCGAGGCTCTCTCTCCTTCGTCGTGTCTACACCACCACAACTGTCCTGCCTTGGTGTGAGAGGTGCTGCGAGGCTCTCTCTCCTTCGTCGTGTCTACATCACCACAACTGTCCTGCCTTGGTGTGAGAGGCACTGCGAGGCTCTCTCTCCTTCGTCGTGTCTACACCACCACAACTGTCCTGCCTTGGTGTGAGAGGCGCTGCGAGGCTCTCTCTCCTTCGTCGTGTCTACACCACCACAACTGTCCTGCCTTGGTGTGAGAGGCGCTGCGAGGCTCTCTCTCCTTCGTCGTGTCTACACCACCACAACTGTCTTGCCTTGGTGTGAGAGGCGCTGCGAGGCTCTCTCGCCTTCGTCGTGTCTACATCACCACAACTGTTCTGCCTTGGTGTGAGAGGCACTGCGAGGCTCTCTCTCCTTCGTCGTGTCTACACCACCACAACTGTCCTGCCTTGGTGTGAGAGGCACTGCGAGGCTCTCTGTCCTTCGTCCTGTCTACACCACCACAACTGTCCTGCCTTGGTGTGAGAGGCACTGCGAGGCTCTCTCTCCTTCGTCGTGTCTACACCACCACAACTGTCCTGCCTTGGTGTGAGAGGCACTGCGAGGCTCTCTGTCCTTCGTCCTGTCTACTCCACCACAAGTGTCCTTCCTTGCTGTCATTGTCCTGCCTTGCTGTCATTGTCCTGCCTTGCTATCATTGTCCTGCCTTGGTGTCATTTTCCTGCCTTGCTATCATTGTCCTGCCTTGGTGTCATTTTCCTGCCTTGCTATCATTATCCTACCATGCTATCATTGTCCTGCCTTGCTATCAGTGTCCTGCCTTGCTGTCAGTGTCCTGCCTAGCTATCATTGTCCTTCCTTGCTGTCATTGTCCTGCCTTGCTATCATTGTCCTGCCTTGCTATCAGTGTCCTGCCTTGCTGTCAGTGTCCTGCCTTGCTATCATTGTCCTGCCAGATTAGCATTGTCCTGCTATGCTGTCATTGACTTTATTTACTTAGTTACACAGCTGGCCTGTGCCCACTGAGACGCCCTGAAGGGATGATTCGTGTAGCTCGAAATTAGTACTAATAACGAACCTTTGATAACCGATGGTTCATTATCGTGGGTCTGATACAGCCCTCTTCCTCCCACCCTCACTCGACTAACCACTGTTATGATGAACAATAACAATAGTTGATTCAGAATTGAGGAAGTATCCAGTAAGGCACAGAGGATTACCCGGACGTTATAACAGTGGCCAAGACGACTGTTCAGTATGGCCAGGATGCTGTCCACTGTGGCCCAGAAAGGCTCAAGTCTTGAGGTACAAGGAGTTGTAGTTATTAACCTCTGTCTTCCGCTGCCTCCTTCTCTCTCACTCTTACTTCCTGTTTGTGCTAAGTAACTTCGTTAGTCGCTGAGACGTGGCCAGGTCCAGCGTTTTCTACGCGTACCTTCTCGTTATTGACGACGAGGCTCCCAGATGAGGCTCTCAGACGAGGCTCCCAGACAAGGATCCCAGACGAGGATCCCAAACGAGACTCTCAAACGAAGCTCTCGCAAGAGGATCCCAAACGAGGCTCTCAGACAAGGCTCCGAAATGGGGCTCTGAGATAAGGCCCTCGCTTAATCATCTCGACAGCTTCCCTCTCAGAGAGAGCTTGGTTGTCTGCACGTGAGCTTACATGATAATCTTCACTCTCAGAGAGAGCTTGGCTGTCTGCACGTGAGCTTGGCTGTCTGCACGTCAGCTTGGCTGTCTGCACGTCAGCTTGGCTGTCTGCACGTCAGCTTGGCTGTCTGCACGTCAGCTTGGCTGTCTGCACGTCAGCTTCAGTATCACCACAGTAGCCTAATAAAATTTTACAATGTGATCATTTAAGTAAAGAACCTCACTTGTTTTTTTCTCCATGCAGTCCTCCAACATTAATTAAATACGGAATCATTATTATTTATCATTATTAATAAAATTCCTCTTTTTTTGACCTGTCACTCGAGTATATTAGTTTTTTAAGCAATGTGTATCAGTGATTTTTATTTTTCGTATTTGAAGTTACGTGATGGTTGGTATCTATGGTTACTGAAGTTGTGATGGTTGGTATCTATGGTTACTGAAGTTGTGATGGTTGGTATCTATGGTTACTGAAGTTGTGATGGTTGGTATCTATGGTTACTGAAGTTGTGATGGTTGGTATCCATGGTTACTGAAGTTGTGATGGTTGGTATCTATGGTTACTGAAGTTGTGATGGTTGGTATCTATGGTTACTGAAGTTGTGATGGTTGGTATCCATGGTTACTGAAGTTGTGATGGTTGGTATCCATGGTTACTGAAGTTGTGATGGTTGGTATCCATGGTTACTGAAGTTGTGATGGTTGGTATCTATGGTTACTGAAGTTGTGATGGTTGGTATCTATGGTTACTGAAGTTGTGATGGTTGGTATCCATGGTTACTGAAGTTGTGATGGTTGGTATCCATGGTTACTGAAGTTGTGATGGTTGGTATCCATGGTTACTGAAGTTTTGATGGTTGGTATCCATGGTTACTGAAGTTTTGATGGTTGGTATCTATGGTTACTGAAGTTGTGATGGTTGGTATCCATGGTTACTGAAGTTTTGATGGTTGGTATCCATGGTTACTGAAGTTTTGATGGTTGGTATCCATGGTTACTGAAGTTTTGATGGTTGGTATCCATGGCTACTGAAGTTTTGATGGTTGGTATCCATGGTTACTGAAGTTGTGATGGTTGGTATCTATGGTTACTGAAGTTGTGATGGTTGGTATCCATGGTTACTGAAGTTTTGATGGTTGGTATCCATGGTTACTGAAGTTTTTATGGTTGGTATCTATGGTTACTGAAGTTGTGATGGTTGGTATCCATGGTTACTGAAGTTGTGATGGTTGGTATCTATGGTTACTGAAGTTGTGATGGTTGGTATCCATGGTTACTGAAGTTGTGATAGTTGGTATCTATGGTTACTGAAGTTGTGATGGTTGGTATCCATGGTTACTGAAGTTGTGATGGTTGGTATCTATGGTTACTGAAGTTGTGATGGTTGATATCCATGGTTACTGAAGTTTTGATGGTTGGTATCCATGGTTACTGAAGTTGTGATGGTTGGTATCCATGGTTACTGAAGTTTTGATGGTTGGTATCCATGGTTACTGAAGTTGTGATGGTTGGTATCTATGGTTACTGAAGTTGTGGTGGTTGGTATCCATGGTTACTGAAGTTGTGATGGTTGGTATCTATGGTTACTGAAGTTGTGGTGGTTGGTATCCATGGTTACTGAAGTTGTGATGGTTGGTATCCATGGTTACTGAAGTTTTGATGGTTGGTATCCATGGATACTGAAGTTGTGATGGTTGGTATCTATGGTTACTGAAGTTGTGATGGTTGGTATCCATGGTTACTGAAGTTGTGATGGTTGGTATCCATGGTTACTGAAGTTGTGGTGGTTGGTATCCATGGTTACTGAAGTTTTGATGGTTGGTATCCATGGTTACTGAAGTTGTGATGGTTGGTATCTATGGTTACTGAAGTTGTGGTGGTTGGTATCCATGGTTACTGAAGTTGTGATGGTTGGTATCTATGGTTACTGAAGTTGTGGTGGTTGGTATCCATGGTTACTGAAGTTGTGATGGTTGGTATCCATGGTTACTGAAGTTTTGATGGTTGGTATCCATGGTTACTGAAGTTTTGATGGTTGGTATCCATGGTTACTGAAGTTTTGATGGTTGATATCCATGGTTACTGAAGTTGTGATGGTTGGTATCCATGGTTACTGAAGTTTTGATGGTTGGTATCCATGGTTACTGAAGTTTTGATGGTTGGTATCCATGGTTACTGAAGTTTTGATGGTTGATATCCATGGTTACTGAAGTTGTGATGGTTGGTATCCATGGTTACTGAAGTTGTGATGGTTGGTATCCATGGTTACTGAAGTTTTGATGGTTGATATCCATGGTTACTGAAGTTGTGATGGTTGGTATCCATGGTTACTGAAGTTTTGATGGTTGGTATCCATGGTTACTGAAGTTTTGATGGTTGGTATCCATGGTTACTGAAGTTTTGATGGTTGATATCCATGGTTACTGAAGTTGTGATGGTTGGTATCCATGGTTACTGAAGTTGTGATGGTTGGTATCCATGGTTAGTGAAGTTTTGATGGTTGGTATCCATGGTTACTGAAGTTTTGATGGTTGGTATCCATGGTTACTGAAGTTGTGATGGTTGGTATCCATGGTTACTGAAGTTTTGATGGTTGGTATCCATGGTTACTGAAGTTTTGATGGTTGGTATCCATGGTTACTGAAGTTGTGATGGTTGGTATCCATGGTTACTGAAGTTTTGATGGTTGGTATCCATGGTTACTGAAGTTTTGATGGTTGGTATCCATTGTTACTGAAGTTGTGATGGTTGGTATCCATTGTTACTGAAGTTGTGATGGTTGGTATCCATTGTTACTGAAGTTGTGATGGTTGGTATCCATGGTTACTGAAGTTATGATGGTTGGTATCCATGGTTACTGAAGTTATGATGGTTGGTATCCATGGTTACTGAAGTTGTGATGGTTGGTATCCATGGTTACTGAAGTTGTGATGGTTGGTATCCATGGTTACTGAAGTTTTGATGGTTGGTATCCATGGTTACTGAAGTTTTGATGGTTGGTATCCTTGGTTACTGAAGTTTTGATGGTTGGTATCCATAGTTACTGAAGTTTTGATGGTTGGTATCCATGGTTACTGAAGTTTTGATGGTTGGTATCCATGGTTACTGAAGTTGTGATGGTTGGTATCCATGGTTACTGAAGTTGTGATGGTTGGTATCCATGGTTACTGAAGTTGTGATGGTTGGTATCCATGGTTACGGAAGTTGTGATGGTTGGTATCCATGGTTACTGAAGTTGTGATGGTTGGTATCCATGGTTACTGAAGTTGTGATGGTTGGTATCCATGGTTACGGAAGTTGTGATGGTTGGTATCCATGGTTACTGAAGTTGTGATGGTTGGTATCCATGGTTACTGAAGTTGTGATGGTTGGTATCCATGGTTACTGAAGTTTTGATGGTTGGTATCCATGGTTACTGAAGTTTTGATGGTTGGTATCCATGGTTACTGAAGTTTTGATGGTTGCTATCCGTGGTTACTGAAGTTTTGATGGTTGGTATCCATGGTTATTGAAGTTTTGATGGTTGGTATCCATGGTTACTGAAGTTGTGATGGTTGGTATCCATGGTTACTGAAGTTGTGATGGTTGGTATCCATGGTTACTGAAGTTGTGATGGTTGGTATCCATGGTTACTGAAGTTGTGATGGTTGGTATCCATGGTTACTGAAGTTGTGAGGGTTGGTATCCATGGTTACTGAAGTTTTGATGGTTGGTATCCATGGTTACTGAAGTTTTGATGGTTGGTATCCATGGTTACTGAAGTTTTGATGGTTGGTATCCATGGTTACTGAAGTTTTGATGGTTGGTATCCATGGTTACTGAAGTTTTGATGGTTGGTATCCATGGTTACTGAAGTTTTGATTTGACTTAAGAAATCGTAATGACACGATTGCAATCGTGTCATTACGATTTCTTAAGTCATGTTGACTGCAGTGAAGGGACTTGAGCTAGAGTTCGTCACGGCCACGCTAGCTGGAGATTCGTCTGTAAAAACTTGCATTTGTGGTCACAGAGGTGCCTGTGCTAACTTTCCTATGGTGTAGAAATATACCTAGTTGGATGAATCTTATTGTGGCTAGCTGGTCTAGTGGCTAACGCGACGGGCTGGAGTTTTGAGACTCTATGAACGCGGGTTCAATCCCGGCCGGGGGTATGGTTTGGAAAGTTTTGATGGTTGGTATCCATGGTTACTGAAGTTTTGATGGTTGGTATCCATGGTTACTGAAGTTTTGATGGTTGGTATCCATGGTTACTGAAGTTTTGATGGTTGGTATCCATGGTTACTGAAGTTTTGATGGTTGGTATCCATTGTTACTGAAGTTGTGATGGTTGGTATCCATTGTTACTGAAGTTGTGATGGTTGGTATCCATGGTTACTGAAGTTATGATGGTTGGTATCCATGGTTACTGAAGTTGTGATGGTTGGTATCCATGGTTACTGAAGTTGTGATGGTTGGTATCCATGGTTACTGAAGTTGTGATGGTTGGTATCCATGGTTACTGAAGTTGTGATGGTTGATATCCATGGTTACTGAAGTTTTGATGGTTGGTATCCATGGTTACTGAAGTTTTGATGGTTGGTATCCATAGTTACTGAAGTTTTGATGGTTGGTATCCATGGTTACTGAAGTTGTGATGGTTGATATCCATGGTTACTGAAGTTTTGATGGTTGGTATCCATGGTTACTGAAGTTGTGATGGTTGGTATCCATAGTTACTGAAGTTGTGATGGTTGGTATCCATGGTTACTGAAGTTGTGATGGTTGGTATCCATGGTTACTGAAGTTGTGATGGTTGATATCCATGGTTACTGAAGTTTTGATGGTTGGTATCCATGGTTACTGAAGTTTTGATGGTTGGTATCCATAGTTACTGAAGTTTTGATGGTTGGTATCCATGGTTACTGAAGTTTTGATGGTTGGTATCCATGGTTACTGAAGTTTTGATGGTTGGTATCCATGGTTACTGAAGTTTTTATGGTTGGTATCTATGGTTACTGAAGTTGTGATGGTTGGTATCCATGGTTACTGAAGTTGTGATGGTTGGTATCCATGGTTACTGAAGTTGTGATGGTTGGTATCTATGGTTACTGAAGTTGTGATGGTTGGTATCCATGGTTACTGAAGTTGTGATGGTTGGTATCTATGGTTACTGAAGTTGTGATGGTTGATATCCATGGTTACTGAAGTTTTGATGGTATCCATGGTTACTGAAGTTGTGATGGTTGGTATCCATGGTTACTGAAGTTTTGATGGTTGGTATCCATGGTTACTGAAGTTGTGATGGTTGGTATCTATGGTTACTGAAGTTGTGGTGGTTGGTATCCATGGTTACTGAAGTTGTGATGGTTGGTATCTATGGTTACTGAAGTTGTGGTGGTTGGTATCCATGGTTACTGAAGTTGTGATGGTTGGTATCCATGGTTACTGAAGTTTTGATGGTTGGTATCCATGGATACTGAAGTTGTGATGGTTGGTATCTATGGTTACTGAAGTTGTGATGGTTGGTATCCATGGTTACTGAAGTTGTGATGGTTGGTATCCATGGTTACTGAAGTTGTGGTGGTTGGTATCCATGGTTACTGAAGTTTTGATGGTTGGTATCCATGGTTACTGAAGTTGTGATGGTTGGTATCTATGGTTACTGAAGTTGTGGTGGTTGGTATCCATGGTTACTGAAGTTGTGATGGTTGGTATCTATGGTTACTGAAGTTGTGGTGGTTGGTGTCCATGGTTACTGAAGTTGTGATGGTTGGTATCCATGGTTACTGAAGTTTTGATGGTTGGTATCCATGGTTACTGAAGTTTTGATGGTTGGTATCCATGGTTACTGAAGTTTTGATGGTTGATATCCATGGTTACTGAAGTTGTGATGGTTGGTATCCATGGTTACTGAAGTTTTGATGGTTGGTATCCATGGTTACTGAAGTTTTGATGGTTGGTGTCCATGGTTACTGAAGTTTTGATGGTTGATATCCATGGTTACTGAAGTTGTGATGGTTGGTATCCATGGTTACTGAAGTTGTGATGGTTGGTATCCATGGTTACTGAAGTTTTGATGGTTGATATCCATGGTTACTGAAGTTGTGATGGTTGGTATCCATGGTTACTGAAGTTTTGATGGTTGGTATCCATGGTTACTGAAGTTTTGATGGTTGGTATCCATGGTTACTGAAGTTTTGATGGTTGATATCCATGGTTACTGAAGTTGTGATGGTTGGTATCCATGGTTACTGAAGTTGTGATGGTTGGTATCCATGGTTACTGAAGTTTTGATGGTTGGTATCCATGGTTACTGAAGTTTTGATGGTTGGTATCCATGGTTACTGAAGTTGTGATGGTTGGTATCCATGGTTACTGAAGTTTTGATGGTTGGTATCCATGGTTACTGAAGTTTTGATGGTTGGTATCCATGGTTACTGAAGTTGTGATGGTTGGTATCCATGGTTACTGAAGTTTTGATGGTTGGTATCCATGGTTACTGAAGTTTTGATGGTTGGTATCCATTGTTACTGAAGTTGTGATGGTTGGTATCCATTGTTACTGAAGTTGTGATGGTTGGTATCCATTGTTACTGAAGTTGTGATGGTTGGTATCCATGGTTACTGAAGTTATGATGGTTGGTATCCATGGTTACTGAAGTTATGATGGTTGGTATCCATGGTTACTGAAGTTGTGATGGTTGGTATCCATGGTTACTGAAGTTGTGATGGTTGGTATCCATGGTTACTGAAGTTTTGATGGTTGGTATCCATGGTTACTGAAGTTTTGATGGTTGGTATCCTTGGTTACTGAAGTTTTGATGGTTGGTATCCATAGTTACTGAAGTTTTGATGGTTGGTATCCATGGTTACTGAAGTTTTGATGGTTGGTATCCATGGTTACTGAAGTTGTGATGGTTGGTATCCATGGTTACTGAAGTTGTGATGGTTGGTATCCATGGTTACTGAAGTTGTGATGGTTGGTATCCATGGTTACGGAAGTTGTGATGGTTGGTATCCATGGTTACTGAAGTTGTGATGGTTGGTATCCATGGTTACTGAAGTTGTGATGGTTGGTATCCATGGTTACGGAAGTTGTGATGGTTGGTATCCATGGTTACTGAAGTTGTGATGGTTGGTATCCATGGTTACTGAAGTTGTGATGGTTGGTATCCATGGTTACTGAAGTTTTGATGGTTGGTATCCATGGTTACTGAAGTTTTGATGGTTGGTATCCATGGTTACTGAAGTTTTGATGGTTGCTATCCGTGGTTACTGAAGTTTTGATGGTTGGTATCCATGGTTATTGAAGTTTTGATGGTTGGTATCCATGGTTACTGAAGTTGTGATGGTTGGTATCCATGGTTACTGAAGTTGTGATGGTTGGTATCCATGGTTACTGAAGTTGTGATGGTTGGTATCCATGGTTACTGAAGTTGTGATGGTTGGTATCCATGGTTACTGAAGTTGTGAGGGTTGGTATCCATGGTTACTGAAGTTTTGATGGTTGGTATCCATGGTTACTGAAGTTTTGATGGTTGGTATCCATGGTTACTGAAGTTTTGATGGTTGGTATCCATGGTTACTGAAGTTTTGATGGTTGGTATCCATGGTTACTGAAGTTTTGATGGTTGGTATCCATGGTTACTGAAGTTTTGATTTGACTTAAGAAATCGTAATGACACGATTGCAATCGTGTCATTACGATTTCTTAAGTCATGTTGACTGCAGTGAAGGGACTTGAGCTAGAGTTCGTCACGGCCACGCTAGCTGGAGATTCGTCTGTAAAAACTTGCATTTGTGGTCACAGAGGTGCCTGTGCTAACTTTCCTATGGTGTAGAAATATACCTAGTTGGATGAATCTTATTGTGGCTAGCTGGTCTAGTGGCTAACGCGACGGGCTGGAGTTTTGAGACTCTATGACCGCGGGTTCAATCCCGGCCGGGGGTATGGTTTGGAAAGTTTTGATGGTTGGTATCCATGGTTACTGAAGTTTTGATGGTTGGTATCCATGGTTACTGAAGTTTTGATGGTTGGTATCCATGGTTACTGAAGTTTTGATGGTTGGTATCCATGGTTACTGAAGTTTTGATGGTTGGTATCCATTGTTACTGAAGTTGTGATGGTTGGTATCCATTGTTACTGAAGTTGTGATGGTTGGTATCCATGGTTACTGAAGTTATGATGGTTGGTATCCATGGTTACTGAAGTTGTGATGGTTGGTATCCATGGTTACTGAAGTTGTGATGGTTGGTATCCATGGTTACTGAAGTTGTGATGGTTGGTATCCATGGTTACTGAAGTTGTGATGGTTGATATCCATGGTTACTGAAGTTTTGATGGTTGGTATCCATGGTTACTGAAGTTTTGATGGTTGGTATCCATAGTTGCTGAAGTTTTGATGGTTGGTATCCATGGTTACTGAAGTTGTGATGGTTGATATCCATGGTTACTGAAGTTTTGATGGTTGGTATCCATGGTTACTGAAGTTTTGATGGTTGGTATCCATAGTTACTGAAGTTGTGATGGTTGGTATCCATGGTTACTGAAGTTGTGATGGTTGGTATCCATGGTTACTGAAGTTGTGATGGTTGGTATCCATGGTTACTGAAGTTGTGATGGTTGATATCCATGGTTACTGAAGTTTTGATGGTTGGTATCCATGGTTACTGAAGTTTTGATGGTTGGTATCCATAGTTACTGAAGTTTTGATGGTTGGTATCCATGGTTACTGAAGTTTTGATGGTTGGTATCCATGGTTACTGAAGTTTTGATGGTTGGTATCCATGGTTACTGAAGTTGTGATGGTATCCATTGTTACTGAAGTTGTGATGGTTGGTATCTGTGGTTACTGAAGTTGTGAGGGTTGGTATCTATGGTTACTGAAGTTGTGAGGGTTGGTATCCATGGTTACTGAAGTTGTGAGGGTTGGCATCTGTGGTTACTGAAGTTGTGATGGTTGGTATCCATGGTTACTGAAGTTGTGATGGTTGGTATCCATGGTTACTGAAGTTGTGATGGTTGGTATCCATGGTTACTGAAGTTGTGATGGTTGGTATCCATGGTTACTGAAGTTGTGATGGTTGGTATCCATGGTTACTGAAGTTGTGATGGTTGGTATCCATGGTTACTGAAGTTGTGATGGTTAGTATACATGGTTACTGAAGTTGTGATGGTTGGTATCCATGGTTACTGAAGTTGTGATGGTTGGTATCCATGGTTACTGAAGTTGTGATGGTTGGTATCCATGGTTACTGAAGTTGTGAGGGTTGGTATCCATGGTTACTGAAGTTGTGATGGTTGGTATCCATGGTTACTGAAGTTGTGATGGTTGGTATCCATGGTTACTGAAGTTGTGAGGGTTGGCATCTGTGGTTACTGAAGTTATGATGGTTGGTATCCATGGTTACTGAAGTTGTGAGGGTTGGTATCCATGGTTACTGAAGTTGTGAGGGTTGGTATCCATGGATACCACTATTATAACTCGTCTTAATTAATACAACCTAGACTAATGATAATTTTTCCACGGATAACGCACAATAATCACCGTCCTGGGGCGACCCCTGCCCTTCCTTCCTTCCTTCCTTCCTTCCTTGCTTCCGTCCTTCCTTCCTTCCGTCCTTCCTTCCTTCCGTCCTTCCTTCCTTCCGTCCTTCCTTCCTTCCGTCCTTCCTTCCTTCCTTCCTTCCCTCCTTTCTCCCCCTGATGTATACACTCATTTGGTTCCCTTGTTCTGTTCCATCGTCTCTAAATACCAAGCCACCTCAACCCTTCCTCACCGTTATTTGGTAACCTCACACTCCAACCTCAAAACCCCATTATGAATGTTTCGCCACTATATATATATATATATATATATATATACATATATATATATATATATATATATATACATATATATATATATATACATATATATATATATATATACATATATATATATATATGTATATATATATATATATGTATATATATATATATATATATATATATGTATATATATATATATGTATATATATAGATATATGTATATATATATATATATATATATATCTATATATAGGGAGGGACCACCTCTAGAACTGTCCAAGGGACCCTCATCCTCAGAGAAAAGAGTAAACTTGCTTCAGGGAAAACTCAAGGTTCTCCCTGAAGCTGTTTGAGAATTTTCTCCTACCACCTCCTATATTTAATATATATTTTATTTACAGACAAAATACATTGACAAAACATTCACAAAAATACAACAAAGTAAAACAACATAGGTAACTCAGAGCTACATCTCGAATACTTCGTCCAGCTCCCCTGCGGTGGGCCGCGTGCCCAGAATGCTGCAGGCATTTCCTCTCTGGATCGCAACACTGAGTCTCTGAAAGAGGAAGCTGGTCGCCCTGTGGTCCTTGGTTTCTATGATGAGCTTTTCACCCAGCTCTTTGAGGAACTTTAGAGCACACTTGCCCCATGCTCCAAGGGTCTCCGACCCTATTGGAATGAAGTTATAGCAAGGGGGAAGGTCTTCATATTTTCGGATCTTCTGGGTCTCCCTGTGGCTGGCAGCTCCACCCCCTTCCACTACGGAGTATGGCAAGTAGGTGTCTGCCAATGTGGCAGCACAGGTGTAGTCCCAGGCAATCTGCTTTCCATCCTTCCAGGGTAGCATAGTGGCTCCATCAGGACGCTTTTGACTTCCATCAGACCTCTGTACTTGGGGTTCCCGTTGAGCTGGGCAACGGGCTGTGGCGAGGCTTCTCTTTATTATGTCATTGATCTCCTCATGTCTGGCATACTTCCCTTCTGCTGTGTGACACACGAGACCATGAAGTCCGAATTGATCAGCTGTCGCCCTGCCGCAAATACACCTATGTTCGGTGAGGATGGGGGCGGCTAGGCGAAGAGCAACACCAATCCGAATGGCCTGTGGGTCGAGACGGGTGCCCAGGGAGGAATTCAGCTAACCCTTCAGATGCAGTACGAGTATGCGACGTGGTCAAGCGACCGATGCTCCTTGCAGTCCAGTGTTGCAAAGTGTATTTTAATAAGAGACAGTACATCTCTTACCTTAGCAGGACAATTAAGGAAAATCCTGCTCCCACTTTATTACCATAGTAAAGATAGTGGACATTGTTGTCTATGCTTAAGACAGCAAGATTCAAACATTCTGCTTTGCTTCATCGAGGAAGTGGCAAGGAAGCAAAAGTACTAGGTCAGCTTTTCCTTTGTGCTGGGGGCAGTGACGGCATGGGGCGCTGTGGCGTCTTCAGATTACTTTTGACTCTACTGAGAGTGACACTGACGCCAGGATAACCAACAAAGAACGATCTGTGCGTTAGTGTGAACAAAGTGTCTCACAAAACACAATAAACACTTACAGAGAAGTGTGATCAGCTTCTTTAGTGATAAGATTGTGAACAATAAAGACAAATCTTGTGGAACATAGTGTACCAGTGTGCGTATTCCTAGACTATGGAAGACGTGGACATCCAAGGACACTTCAGCTTCTATCAAGTCACCGATACCTGTCGAAGGTGTGAAGAACACCATAGCTCACGTTACAAGAGCAAGGTAGGTTACGAATTTCTTGTAGTACGGGGGACTGCGCAGTTCTTGAGTCGCAAGGAGTTTGTAATCAACCTATAGTCGGCAGTAAGGTGTGGACTTTTGAGTCCACACAAGTAAGTTTGTCAGCCATCAGTGAATGAAATATGCTGACATAACACCCCCTAGGGGTAATTTATAATTTACAAATTATAATCTTTACAGCCCGTTGAGAGATGACTTCGACAGCTTCTCAAGACCTCGTCTGCAGGGGCGGCTGTGTAGACGATTTGCTGTCTTTATCAGCTAAGTGTTCATTATATATTTATAACTTAACTGCAGGTAAGGCCATTTCTCAACATATTGGTCGTGCTCGAACCGGATAAAGGCCACACTGTGGTCCAAATATGTTGTACTACAGTGTACAAATAACCTACGAGCCAAGGTCCTTCGAAAAAAGCTGTAAAACTAGTGTTTTACAATATAAATCAGTATAAATGAGTCCCTCCAGACTCAATCACAGAGAATGGGCAGCCAAAAGAAAACGGGCGCTCACCCAGCGTTCACCCAAAGAAAACGGGAGCTGGGTGACTCACCCAACAAGAAAACGGGGGAAGGCACCGTGCATTCAGCTGCTCCAATCTCGAAAATCGCTGACCAAGACAACAGCACCCCAATTGATGTTCAGTTTGTCTGAGTGTATATACACATAGTGTTTATAATGTTTATAGACAGAAATTAAGAGACAAGATTGTGTTAAAGTTTGTTTCTTATAGATCTACCTGTTATATTAAAGGAACTTATATATAAAGTGTAAGCTTTCAAATATATATTAACAGTGACATTTATATATGTGTAAGTAATATTCACGTGTGATTTACAGTTATACAGTGACATTTATAGTGTATAGTGAATGAAGTGTATAACATCGTTATTTACGATTAATCATCGTGGTCAGGCTGACACAGCAAACTCAAGCCATAAACACCAGCCATATGTACTGTGTACCCTTCATGGTCATTGACCCTGAGGTTAAGCTTAGTGGGTCAGTAGTGTCTGACTCGATTATTGCTGACTTAAGCATAACAAAAACTCAGCTGTTTATAGCAGTACAGTGTTTTTTAAACACTCTAAGTGTGGTGCTAGAATTTTCAGTATACCATTAAAATGGCTTGTTTGAAAACTCAGTTTCAGTCTTTACAGACTAAGATTACACAATTAGAAAATCTAATTTCAGTCTGTATAGGATTAACTCAAGATACAAACATAGATTTTGATGATCTTGAGGTCAAATTTGAATTATTTACACAACGTCTGGAAATAATTAATTCAGACTATACACATTATGAAAATAAATTTCTTGAATCAGATCCATCTGAGGATGAAATTAAAAATGTTTTGGATACTTTTAGTAATCAACAATTAAGGTGGACAGGAGTACAGGCTATCTGCCGCAAAACTCTGTCACAGAGACCTACTGTAACTAGTGGTCAAACACCTGTTACACCTGTAACAACAACAAGTGTCCCATTACCAAGCTTACCTACATTGTCATTACCTATTTTCCAAGGTCATAATTATGAAGAATTCATTAGTGGTTTTCAATCCATAGTAAATTCACGAACTGACATAGATGAGATTGCTAAGTTCAATTATCTTAAATGTCTTGTGAAGGGAGAACCCTATGAACTGATTAAGTCATTTCCGGTGGTTAAAGGTAATTATCAAATAGCCTTACGTGTCTTAGCAGACAATTACTTCGATGCTGACAAGGCTAGAGTTAGACATGCAGTCTTAATATCAAGCTTGAAGCCACCCAAACATTGTTTTTCAGACTTACAGGCATTTAGAATCACATTAGACAATAGTCTCAGATCTCTAGGTGCTAAATATGACCTAAGACAATGTGATTGGTTTATCAGTGGTATTGTACAGGATAAGTTGTCACCACAAACTATTGAACGATTAAATATTATGTTCAATAAACGCTATTTCACTTGTGAAGAAATTAGCAATGGTTTACAAACAATAGTTTCATGCATGCAAGCAACGAGACAAGATGAAAAATCCACAAATCCAGTGGATAATAAACCTTCAACTCAGTATAAAAAGAGTATACCTACTCCCACTAAACCACATAATGGGAAATCCCATATAGGCATTTATCAAGCTGTGAATACAACAGACAGTAAACAGACTGTCACACATAAACGTACTCCAAAATGTGTACTTTGTGATGGAACACATTGGGCACAGTATTGTAGTCAATACACATCAATGGAGGCACGTAAACAACGTGTTCATCAGCTGAAAAGGTGCATCAAGTGTTTAGGTGAACACAAGGGAGGAAAATGCTCACTGAAGAAGTGTTTTAAATGCAAGGGTATGCATCATACAGCATTATGCCCAAATACTTTTGCTGAACAGCAGCAGACTTCCACAGAATCAGGAAGTCAACAAGCAACAGCATTAAATGTGAGAGATAAGTTTAAAGCAACTGCTCTCCCGATAGCTCGAGTTGAGTTATCTAATAAATTACACAAAACCAATGTGCTAACACTATTTGATCAAGGCTCACAAAGGTCCTTCATAAGAAGAACAGTGTTGCAGAAACTGAATAAACAACCCTATGCCAAAATACAGTTAGATATAGCTGGTTTTTTCCACAATTCTGGTAAACAGACATATGACCTAGCCAGAATCACTGTTGGTCTAGGAAACAGGAAAAAGACAGTAGAAGCTGTGGTAGTAGATGATTTGCCTAAGTCTGTGCAGATCCAGGGATTAAAAGAAACAGTTGCAGCACTGAAAGCAGCTAAGGTCAAGTTAGCCTGTCCTGACATACAGACGGACACAATTAGTCCAATTGATTTAATCATTGGAAGTGATTATTATCACTGTTTTGTGCAAAATATAGTAAGTAAACATGATGTTCACTTGCTGAAAACAGCAGGAGGCCACATGATATGTGGTCCCATTCCCTCTCAAAGTGGGAAAGAAGCTGATATTGATTCAGTGGAAAATGTACTAGTTACGAGAATAACCGCTGATCATGTACCACAGCAAAAATTATCATTACTGGAAGAAATGAATGAACCAGTTGATAAGTTGTGGGATTTAGATGCGATAGGTATTGATGTAAATAAACCAAGCCCACAAGAGTCTCAGACTTATAACCAATATTTGGACACTGTCAAATATAAAGATGGACAGTATTGGGTTAGGTTACCATGGAAATTAAATCCACCACATCTGCCTAGCAATTATCGCATGGCTTTCGGACAAATGAAAGCACAAATACATGAGCTCAGGAAGAATCCAGAGCTACTGACTGTCTATGATAATATCATACAAGAACAGTTGGACAATAAATTCATTGAGGAAATAGTCGAAGATAAGTTGAAGACAGAACGCTCATTATCTCCCGCACCATGGAGTCAGAAAAGATTCTGAAACCACTCCACTACGTGTTGTATATAATTGCAGCGCACGTGCAAATAAAGATGTAGCAAGTCTTAATGACTGTCTGATGACCGGACCCTCACTAACTGAGAAGCTTGGAGACGTGCTTATGAAATTTCGCACAAACCCATATGCCTACACGGCTGATATTTCCAAAGCTTTCTTAAGAGTAGGACTACAAGAAATAGATAGAGATTATACTCGATTCTTGTGGCCTGAAAATCCACATGATCCTCAAAGTCCTGTGAAAACTTATCGTTTCAAATCAGTATTATTTGGTGCAACATCCTCTCCATTCTTACTAGAAGCTACTCTAAATACACATTTGAAGAAATCTGAAAGTCCCTTCAAAGAAATCTTAAAGAAAAGTTTCTATGTGGACAATCTTCAAGGTACTGTGAATAAAGAGGAGGATTTGAAATCCTTATACAGAGAAGCTAACAAGGAGATGAAAGAAGCAAATATGCCTCTAAGGATGTGGAATACAAATTCAAAGCAATTAAGGGAACTTATCAAAGAAGATTTCCCTGAAACTGAAATTCCTGATTGCAACAATATGCTGGGACTTAATTGGAACACACAGGAAGATACTTTGAGTCTCAAAAGGATAAACAATAAATCATGCAGTACACTCACTAAACGTAGTTTACTGTCAGAGGTATCACAATGTTTTGATCCTCTAGGACTCGTCTCACCAATTACCATAAAGGGTAAAATGCTTATGCAAGATGCATGGAAGCTCAAAATTGGATGGGATGAGAACTTGCCTCTAGAAATGAGTCAAGCATGGGATGAAATATCCAGGGAGTTTAAACAACTTCATCAAATTAAATTTCCCAGACAAATAGGTCAAGAGGGAAACAAGTACACATTACATGTGTTCTGTGATGCGTCAACCAGAGGTTATGGCGCTGTAGCTTACATGAGTAATGCTGAAGGAAGTACACTAATTACTTCAAAGGCCAGGGTAGCACCCTTGAAGGTCAGAACAGTACCACAATTGGAACTGACAGCACTCTATGTAGGTACAAAATTAGCTGTCTATCTCAACAAAGTACTTGATCATCTCACTATTGAAAAAACCGTGATCTGGAGTGATAATGAAGCAGTTCTCCAGTGGTTAAGAAATAATAAGAGTAAGTTGGTCTATGTACAGAACAGAGTAGCAGAAATAAAAGAGATGCAGAGAGATTATCTCTTTCTCCACGTCTCTACCCAAGAGAATCCAGCTGACATGTTGTCACGTGGTGTCCCACTCAAGAAATTTGTGGATAATAAATTATGGCTCCACGGACCGAACTGGCTCTCTAATGAAAATAACTGGCCTCAGCAAAAAGCTCACATTATGCCAGAAGAAACAGTCTGCTTGAACACAGCAGAAATAAGTTGTGTAAATACTGCAGACACAACAGAAATAGTCATTGATGGATCTAAATACTCATCTTTGGGTAAACTCTTAAGAGTTACAGCTCTTGTCTTTAAATTCATTAAAGGAATAAAACCTGATTATGAATATCTTGAACCCATTAAATACTGGGTGAAACTAATACAGAAAGATGTTTTCTCTACAGAATATAAATTTCTAGAAACACAAGATAAATCCCCAAAGAAACCTGTCATGATTAATTCTTTAGGACTTTATCTCGACTCAGAAAAGATTATAAGATGTCGAGGAAGAATTCATAATTCTTCACTACCTAAAGAAGCCATACATCCAATATTGATCCCCAAGAATCATTGGCTAACAAAACTGATTGTGCAAAACGCCCACAGTAACGTGTTACATGGTGGGGTAGCTGACACACTTTGTCATATACGACAATCCTACTGGATACCTCAAGGTCGACAAAGTGTGAAAAAACAAATAAAGGACTGTATTACTTGTCGTCACTACGATATGCGAGTATGTCAGTATCCAGGTCCACCTCCATATCCCTCTGAAAGAGTTTGTCATATCACTCCATTTGAGGTGACAGGTGTAGATTACACTGGACCAATAATTTTAACCAAAACAGTTGACAAAGTTCCCATCAAGGTGTACATCTGTTTGTTCACTTGTGCTACAACTAGAGCAGTACATCTAGAAGTAGCCACTGACATGTCTGCTGAAACCTTTATCAAATTATTCAGAAGGTTTGCAGCCAGAAGGGCATGTCCCAGACTGATGATTTCAGATAATGCAACGAACTTTGTTGCTGGTGCTGCTTATATAAGCAAGATCTTTGATCAACCAGAAGTACAACAGATGCTGAATCAACGCAGTTGTCGTTGGAGATACATTCCTCCTAAATCTCCATGGCACGGCGGATTTTATGAAAGAATGATCGGCATTGTAAAACGTTGTTTAAGGAAGACTCTTCATCGTCAGAGAATCGACTTAGAAGAATTCCGTACAGTTGTGACTGAAATAGAAAATAGAGTCAACAACAGACCTCTAACTTATGTTACCGATGATCTGGACAATTTAGAAGTGTTAAGTCCATCTCATTTACTCCATGGCAGAAGGCTCGAACCTGTTCCTCCCATGAATGATAAAGAAATCATAGAGGATCCTACTTATTTCGAACCTGAGCAACTCAGACGTAAATTCAAACACCTTAATAAAGTGATTGAACGTTGGGAGAAAATTTGGCGAGAAGACTATCTCACCTCATTGAGAGAACACTTCTATGGAGCTGGTGTTCCTGAAAATCATAAGTCCTTAAGACCTGGTGACATAGTGATTATTGACAATGATGGTCCGAGGTCCCAATGGCCACTTGGAAAAATTGTGACCATATATCCTGATGCAAATGGAATCATCAGGACAGTTGATGTTTTGAGCAAAGGTGTAGTGAATAAGCGGACAATAAATAAACTAGTGCCGTTAGAATTACACAGTGTTGAAAACAAAATTAGTGATTCTCCAGAAACCACACAGACTAAAGCTGTTCAGAAAAGACAAGCAGCAGTGGTGGCGAGTGAGAAAATTAAATTAATGTTAAGTGATGAATAGTTCACCTGCAGCGAACCTCTGCCGCCCCCCAGTGTGGAGAAATTTTCTCCAGGAGGGGGGTATCAGCCCCCTTCAGCCCCTTCAGCCCCTTTCAGCCCTGAGGGGCCCAGCCCTCTCAGAAGGGGCAAGCATCTTGTTTACTGCTACAGTGAGTAATTGATCACAGATGCCGTACGAGTATGCAACGTGGTCAACCGACCATTGCTCCTTGCAGTCAAGTGTTGCAAGTGTATTTTAATAAGAGACAGTACATCTCTTACTTTAGCAGGACAATTAAGGAAAATCCTGCTCCCACTTTATTACCATAGTAAAGATAGTGGACATTGTTGTCTATGCTTAAGACAGCAAGAATCAAACATTCTGCTTTGCTTCATCGAGGAAGTGGCAAGGAAGCAAAAAGTACTAGGTCAGCTTTTTTTGTGCAAGGGGCAGTGACGGCATGGGGCGCTGTGGCGTCTTCAGATTACTTTTGACTCTACTGAGAGTGACACTGACGCCAGGATAACCAACAAAGAACAACGATCTGTGCGTTAGTGTGAACAAAGTGTCTCACAAAACACAATAAACACTTAAGAGAAGTGTGATCAGCTTCTCTTTTGACAAGATTGTGAACAATAAAGACAAATCTTGTGGAACATAGTGTACCAGTGTGCGTTTCCTAGACAATGGAAGACGTGGACATCCAAGGACACTTCAGCTTCTATCAAGTCACCGATACCTGTCGAAGGTGTGAAGAACACCATAGCTCACGTTACAAGAGCAAGGTATGTTACGAATTTCTTGTGATACGGAGGACTGCGCAGTTCTTGGGTCGCAAGGAGTTTGTAATCAACCTATAGTCGGCAGTAAGGTGTGGACTTTTGAGTGCAAACAAGTATGTATTTTGTCAGCCATCAGTGAATGAAATATGCTGACATAACACCCCCTAGGGGTAATTTACAATCTTACAAATTATATTTCTTGACAGCCCGTTGTGAGATGGTTTCTGGCGAGGCTTCTCTTTATGATGTCATTGACCTCCTCATGTCTGGCATACTTCCCTTCTGCTGTGTGACACACAAGACCATGAAGTCCGAATTGATCAGCTGTCGCCCTGCCGCAAATACACCTATGTTCGGTGAGGATGGGGGCGGCTAGGCGAAGAGCAACACCAATCCGAATGGCCTGTGGGTCGAGACGGGTGCCCAGGGAGGAATTGGGAACAGCTAACAGGAAATCTCCTGAGTGTGGTGCCTTCACTGCCAGGAGACGAGCTTTATCCTTTCCTGAAGTTGGAGAGAATTGTGTTGGCGATTTTTTCCATGATCGGTTTGTCCCAGTGGGACTGTTTGTGCTGTTTGGGAGGAGCTGGTCTACTGGAGGAGTCTGTAAGGGTGTCCCACCGAATCGCTGCTTCAGTAAACCTGGGGTCTTGAGCTCCTACCACGTCTCTCAAGCGTTCGGGTACTATCTTCTTGACTAATGCACTGGAAGCCAAACACGAAGACAGAAAAGCAGGTAAAGCAACATGCGTTGCTTTACGCACCCCTATACCTCCCAGTCGCACTGGGAGGGTTGCCTGATCCCATTGCTCATCCTCTAGTGACAGGTTCAGTGCCTTCTTAAAAGTTGATCTCAGGTGTGCGTCATATTCATCGAGTGTTGGGTTGTCAAAAGAGGGTGCACGCCTCAAGAAGTAAGTGAGTCTTGGCATAGTAAGACACCGTGAGGAGATACAGAGCATCATGGGCATCAAGAACGCTTATTCTCTCCTCCATTCTCATCAGGTCATTCAATTTGTCCCTGAGGACAGTGTCGATGGCCTGGTGACCCAGCGGTGCCCCCAAGAGGGTACTGTTGGACGGAGTGGTAGTTGAGACTTCCGGGAGGATTCTTCGCACAGCATTGAATATTTCCTGGTTCGCTGTGATGATTTCACACTTGGAGGGATTGAGGATGAGTCCCAAGTCTTCTCCCTGTGTTTTCACCAGTTGTAGGTCCCCTACCAGGGACTCTTCAGTACCTGCCAGAGTGCCGTCATCCAGGTACCAGATATTGAGCTCACTGCGTAGGCTGGAAATTAGTTCTCTTACTGCCAAGCAGAAGAGAAGTGGAGCGAGTGGGTCACCCTGCTGAACACCCTCTGATGATTGAATTTCATGTTCTCCAAACCAAAGAATTGAGGGTTTGCTGTAGCCGGCTGAAATGAAGGGAAAAAGACTGGGGAACCGATCCCGAACAGCTGGCAGAACAGCATCTCTCTTCACCATATTAAAGGCATTTCTAAGATCAAGTTTGAGTATGGCCTTATCTTCTAGTAGGTCCCTGATGTAGGCCCTTGCGGCATGAGCTGCAGCTTCACTGCCTTGAGAGACCCCAAAGCCCAGTTGGTGTGGCTGGAGTAAAGTGGCAGCTTCTAGGCGAATGTTTCTCACTGCTGCTTTGGCAACGAGACGGCGAAGAGTGTTTCCAACTGCAATGGGTCTGATTCCCCCATCCCATAGTGAGGCTCCAAAAAAGAAAGGTTTAATTTCTTCTGGGATTCGCCCAGCCAGGCAATTGTTGACGAAAGTTGTTAACTCGGTGAGAAGAATTGATGCAGATTCACCGAGTACTGGATTTACCATCTCTTTGAGGTGCTGAGGTCGAATTCCAGTGTAACCTCCTGCAGATCCTCCTGGAAATGACACGATCGCCTTATAGACTTCCGATTCTGGCAAAATTAATTGTTCAATGATGGGGTCTTCCTCAGGGTTGTCGTTGATGGCTATGGTGTCCCTGATTGGATGCTTGTCTCTTAGTTATTTGAAGTTAAAATTTAACTTGTGATTTTTGCCTCTACATCTTGCTTCCCTGACAGAGGGTCCCGCGACTCCCGTGACTCCCGCGACTCACTACTGTCCCGCGAGTCGTCTACGCGAGACGAGGTGACGAGCAGCAGCGTGGATGAGGTGTTCACTGAGGAACGTTCAACCCCACACGACTCCCCCGCTGCCAAGGATAGTCTCCCCCAGCACGGTGTGTACTCACATTATTGTGGTTGCAGGGGTCGATTCATAGCTCCTGGCCCCGTCTCTTCACTGGTCGCTACTAGGTCCACTCTCTCTCCCTGTGTGTGTGTGTGTGTGTGTGTGTGTGTGTGTGTGTGTGTGTGAGAGAGAGAGAGAAAGAGAGAGAGAGAGAGAGAGAGAGAGAGAGAGAGAGAGAGAGAGAGAGAGAGAGAGAGAGAGAGAGAGAGAGACGTAGTTCAGACTCAGAAATAAATTTCACTATATACTAATCATTTTACCCACACGTTAGACATTTAACTCTCTCACACTCGTAAACAAATTATAACTAACTTTATCTTCCCAAAATTTCCCTACAAACAGTTTTTTCATTTAATTTTTATAACAAAATAATATTAATGTTATTAAATATTTTGTTTGAGGACCTTGTGTTGAGGTGTTCTATATATGTGTTGTGTTGTGTGTTGACATGTATGTGTGTTGCAGGTAGCAGCCTGGAGCTTGGTACCATTGTTGTGTGTTGACATGTATGTGTGTTGCAGGTAGCAGCCTGGAGCTTGGTACCATTGTTGTGTGTTGACATGTATGTGTGTTGCAGGTAGCAGCCTGGAGCTTGGTACCATTGTTGTGTGTTGACATGTATGTGTGTTGCAGGTAGCAGCCTGGAGCTTGGTACCATTGTTGTGTGTTGACATGTATGTGTGTTGCAGGTAGCAGCCTGGAGCTTGGTACCATTGTTGTGTGTTGACATGTATGTGTGTTGCAGGTAGCAGCCTGGAGCTTGGTACCATTGTTGTGTGTTGACATGTATGTGTGTTGCAGGTAACAGCCTGGAGCTTGGTACCATTGTTGTGTGTTGACATGTATGTGTGTTGCAGGTAGCAGCCTGGAGCTTGGTACCATTGTTGTGTGTTGACATGTATGTGTGTTGCAGGTAACAGCCTGGAGCTTGGTACCATTGTTGTGTGTTGACATGTATGTGTGTTGCAGGTAGCAGCCTGGAGCTTGGTACCATTGTTGTGTGTTGACATGTGTGTGTGTTGCAGGTAGCAGCCTGGAGCTTGGTACCATTGTTGTGTGTTGACATGTGTGTGTGTTGCAGGTAGCAGCCTGGAGCTTGGTACCATTGTTGTGTGTTGACATGTGTGTGTGTTGCAGGTAGCAGCCTGGAGCTTGGTACCATTGTTGTGTGTTGACATGTGTGTGTGTTGCAGGTAGCAGCCTGGAGCTTGGTACCATTGTTGTGTGTTGACATGTGTGTGTGTTGCAGGTAGCAGCCTGGAGCTTGGTACCATTGTTGTGTGTTGACATGTGTGTGTGTTGCAGGTAGCAGCCTGGAGCTTGGTACCATTGTTGTGTGTTGACATGTGTGTGTGTTGCAGGTAGCAGCCTGGAGCTTGGTACCATTGTTGTGTGTTGACATGTGTGTGTGTTGCAGGTAGCAGCCTGGAGCTTGGTACCATTGTTGTGTGTTGACATGTGTGTGTGTTGCAGGTAGCAGCCTGGAGCTTGGTACCATTGTTGTGTGTTGACATGTGTGTGTGTTGCAGGTAGCAGCCTGGAGCTTGGTACCATTGTTGTGTGTTGACATGTGTGTGTGTTGCAGGTAGCAGCCTGGAGCTTGGTACCATTGTTGTGTGTTGACATGTGTGTGTGTTGCAGGTAACAGCCTGGAGCTTGGTACCATTGTTGTGTGTTGACATGTATGTGTGTTGCAGGTAACAGCCTGGAGCTTGGTACCATTGTTGTGTGTTGACATGTGTGTGTGTTGCAGGTAACAGCCTGGAGCTTGGTACCATTGTTGTGTGTTGACATGTGTGTGTGTTGCAGGTAACAGCCTGGAGCTTGGTACCATTGTTGTGTGTTGACATGTATGTGTGTTGCAGGTAACAGCCTGGAGCTTGGTACCATTGTTGTGTGTTGACATGTGTGTGTGTTGCAGGTAACAGCCTGGAGCTTGGTACCATTGTTGTGTGTTGACATGTGTGTGTGTTGCAGGTAACAGCCTGGAGCTTGGTACCATTGTTGTGTGTTGACATGTATGTGTGTTGCAGGTAACAGCCTGGAGCTTGGTACCATTGTTGTGTGTTGACATGTGTGTGTGTTGCAGGTAACAGCCTGGAGCTTGGTACCATTGTTGTGTGTTGACATGTGTGTGTGTTGCAGGTAACAGCCTGGAGCTTGGTACCATTGTTGTGTGTTGACATGTGTGTGTGTTGCAGGTAACAGCCTGGAGCTTGGTACCATTGTTGTGTGTTGACATGTGTGTGTGTTGCAGGTAACAGCCTGGAGCTTGGTACCATTGTTGTGTGTTGACATGTGTGTGTGTTGCAGGTAACAGCCTGGAGCTTGGTACCATTGTTGTGTGTTGACAGGGTGGGGTGTTGCAGGTAACAGCCTGGAGCTTGGTACCAGTGTTGTACATGTATGTGTGTTGCAGCAGCCTTTAGCTTGGTACCATTGTTGTGTGTTGACATGTGTGTGTGTTGCAGGTAACAGCCTGGAGCTTGGTACCATTGTTGTGTGTTGACATGTGTGTGTGTTGCAGGTAACAGCCTGGAGCTTGGTACCATTGTTGTGTGTTGACATGTGTGTGTGTTGCAGGTAGCAGCCTGGAGCTTGGTACCATTGTTGTGTGTTGACATGTGTGTGTGTTGCAGGTAACAGCCTGGAGCTTGGTACCATTGTTGTGTGTTGACATGTGTGTGTGTTGCAGGTAACAGCCTGGAGCTTGGTACCATTGTTGTGTGTTGACATGTGTGTGTGTTGCAGGTAACAGCCTGGAGCTTGGTACCATTGTTGTGTGTTGACATGTGTGTGTGTTGCAGGTAACAGCCTGGAGCTTGGTACCATTGTTGTGTGTTGACATGTGTGTGTGTTGCAGGTAACAGCCTGGAGCTTGGTACCATTGTTGTGTGTTGACATGTGTGTGTGTTGCAGGTAACAGCCTGCTTGGTACCATTGTTGTACATGTGTGTGTGTTGCAGCAGCTGGAGCTTGGTACCATTGTTGTGTGTTGACATGTGTGTGTGTTGCAGGTAACAGCCTGGAGCTTGGTACCATTGTTGTGTGTTGACATGTGTGTGTGTTGCAGGTAGCAGCCTGGAGCTTGGTACCATTGTTGTGTGTTGACATGTGTGTGTGTTGCAGGTAACAGCCTGGAGCTTGGTACCATTGTTGTGTGTTGACATGTGTGTGTGTTGCAGGTAGCAGCCTGGAGCTTGGTACCATTGTTGTTTGTTGACATGTATGTGTGTTGCAGGTAACAGCCTGGAGCTTGGTACCATTGTTGTTTGTTGACATGTATGTGTGTTGCAGGTTGGTACCATTGTTGTGTGTTGACATGTGTGTGTGTTGCAGGTAGCAGCCTGGAGCTTGGTACCATTGTTGTGTGTTGACATGTGTGTGTGTTGCAGGTAGCAGCCTGGAGCTTGGTACCATTGTTGTGTGTTGACATGTATGTGTGTTGCAGGTAGCAGCCTGGAGCTTGGTACCATTGTTGTGTGTTGACATGTGTGTGTGTTGCAGGTAGCAGCCTGGAGCTTGGTACCATTGTTGTGTGTTGACATGTGTGTGTGTTGCAGGTAGCAGCCTGGAGCTTGGTACCATTGTTGTGTGTTGACATGTATGTGTGTTGCAGGTAACAGCCTGGAGCTTGGTACCATTGTTGTGTGTTGACATGTGTGTGTGTTGCAGGTAGCAGCCTGGAGCTTGGTACCATTGTTGTGTGTTGACATGTGTGTGTGTTGCAGGTAGCAGCCTGGAGCTTGGTACCATTGTTGTGTGTTGACATGTGTGTGTGTTGCAGGTAGCAGCCTGGAGCTTGGTACCATTGTTGTGTGTTGACATGTGTGTGTGTTGCAGGTAGCAGCCTGGAGCTTGGTACCATTGTTGTGTGTTGACATGTGTGTGTGTTGCAGGCAGCAGCCTGGAGCTTGGTACCATTGTTGTGTGTTGACATGTGTGTGTGTTGCAGGTAGCAGCCTGGAGCTTGGTACCATTGTTGTGTGTTGACATGTGTGTGTGTTGCAGGTAGCAGCCTGGAGCTTGGTACCATTGTTGTGTGTTGACATGTGTGTGTGTTGCAGGTAACAGCCTGGAGCTTGGTACCATTGTTGTGTGTTGACATGTGTGTGTGTTGCAGGTAGCAGCCTGGAGCTTGGTACCATTGTTGTGTGTTGACATGTGTGTGTGTTGCAGGTAGCAGCCTGGAGCTTGGTACCATTGTTGTGTGTTGACATGTGTGTGTGTTGCAGGTAGCAGCCTGGAGCTTGGTACCATTGTTGTGTGTTGACATGTGTGTGTGTTGCAGGTAGCAGCCTGGAGCTTGGTACCATTGTTGTGTGTTGACATGTGTGTGTGTTGCAGGTAGCAGCCTGGAGCTTGGTACCATTGTTGTGTGTTGACATGTGTGTGTGTTGCAGGTAGCAGCCTGGAGCTTGGTACCATTGTTGTGTGTTGACATGTGTGTGTGTTGCAGGTAGCAGCCTGGAGCTTGGTACCATTGTTGTGTGTTGACATGTGTGTGTGTTGCAGGTAGCAGCCTGGAGCTTGGTACCATTGTTGTGTGTTGACAGCAGCCTGGAGCTTGGTACCATTGTTGTGTGTTGACATGTGTGTGTGTTGCAGGTAGCAGCCTGGAGCTTGGTACCATTGTTGTGTGTTGACATGTGTGTGTGTTGCAGGTAGCAGCCTGGAGCTTGGTACCATTGTTGTGTGTTGACATGTGTGTGTGTTGCAGGTAGCAGCCTGGAGCTTGGTACCATTGTTGTGTGTTGACATGTGTGTGTGTTGCAGGTAACAGCCTGGAGCTTGGTACCATTGTTGTGTGTTGACATGTGTGTGTGTTGCAGGTAACAGCCTGGAGCTTGGTACCATTGTTGTGTGTTGACATGTGTGTGTGTTGCAGGTAGCAGCCTGGAGCTTGGTACCATTGTTGTGTGTTGACATGTGTGTGTGTTGCAGGTAGCAGCCTGGAGCTTGGTACCATTGTTGTGTGTTGACATGTGTGTGTTGTTGCAGGTACATGTGTGTGTGTTGCAGCCTGGAGCTTGGTACCATTGTTGTGTGTTGACATGTGTGTGTGTTGCAGGTAGCAGCCTGGAGCTTGGTACCATTGTTGTGTGTTGACATGTGTGTGTGTTGCAGGTAGCAGCCTGGAGCTTGGTACCATTGTTGTGTGTTGACATGTGTGTGTGTTGCAGGTAGCAGCCTGGAGCTTGGTACCATTGTTGTGTGTTGACATGTGTGTGTGTTGCAGGTAGCAGCCTGGAGCTTGGTACCATTGTTGTGTGTTGACATGTGTGTGTGTTGCAGGTAGCAGCCTGGAGCTTGGTACCATTGTTGTGTGTTGACATGTATGTGTGTTGCAGGTAGCAGCCTGGAGCTTGGTACCATTGTTGTGTGTTGACATGTGTGTGTGTTGCAGGTAGCAGCCTGGAGCTTGGTACCATTGTTGTGTGTTGACATGTGTGTGTGTTGCAGGTAGCAGCCTGGAGCTTGGTACCATTGTTGTGTGTTGACATGTGTGTGTGTTGCAGGTAGCAGCCTGGAGCTTGGTACCATTGTTGTGTGTTGACATGTGTGTGTGTTGCAGGTACATGCAGCGTTGAGCTTGGTACCATTGTTGTGTGTTGACATGTGTGTGTGTTGCAGGTAGCAGCCTGGAGCTTGGTACCATTGTTGTGTGTTGACATGTGTGTGTGTTGCAGGTAGCAGCCTGGAGCTTGGTACCATTGTTGTGTGTTGACATGTGTGTGTGTTGCAGGTAGCAGCCTGGAGCTTGGTACCATTGTTGTGTGTTGACATGTGTGTGTGTTGCAGGTAGCAGCCTGGAGCTTGGTACCATTGTTGTGTGTTGACATGTGTGTGTGTTGCAGGTAGCAGCCTGGAGCTTGGTACCATTGTTGTGTGTTGACATGTATGTGTGTTGCAGGTAGCAGCCTGGAGCTTGGTACCATTGTTGTGTGTTGACATGTGTGTGTGTTGCAGGTAGCAGCCTGGAGCTTGGTACCATTGTTGTGTGTTGACATGTGTGTGTGTTGCAGGTAGCAGCCTGGAGCTTGGTACCATTGTTGTGTGTTGACATGTGTGTGTGTTGCAGGTAGCAGCCTGGAGCTTGGTACCATTGTTGTGTGTTGACATGTGTGTGTGTTGCAGGTAGCAGCCTGGAGCTTGGTACCATTGTTGTGTGTTGACATGTGTGTGTGTTGCAGGTAGCAGCCTGGAGCTTGGTACCATTGTTGTGTGTTGACATGTATGTGTGTTGCAGGTAGCAGCCTGGAGCTTGGTACCATTGTTGTGTGTTGACATGTGTGTGTGTTGCAGGTAGCAGCCTGGAGCTTGGTACCATTGTTGTGTGTTGACATGTGTGTGTGTTGCAGGTAGCAGCCTGGAGCTTGGTACCATTGTTGTGTGTTGACATGTGTGTGTGTTGCAGGTAGCAGCCTGGAGCTTGGTACCATTGTTGTGTGTTGACATGTGTGTGTGTTGCAGGTAGCAGCCTGGAGCTTGGTACCATTGTTGTGTGTTGACATGTGTGTGTGTTGCAGGTAGCAGCCTGGAGCTTGGTACCATTGTTGTGTGTTGACATGTGTGTGTGTTGCAGGTAGCAGCCTGGAGCTTGGTACCATTGTTGTGTGTTGACATGTGTGTGTGTTGCAGGTAGCAGCCTGGAGCTTGGTACCATTGTTGTGTGTTGACATGTGTGTGTGTTGCAGGTAGCAGCCTGGAGCTTGGTACCATTGTTGTGTGTTGACATGTGTGTGTGTTGCAGGTAGCAGCCTGGAGCTTGGTACCATTGTTGTGTGTTGACATGTTGGTACCATGTGTGTGTTGCAGGTAGGTAGCAGCAGCCTGGAGCTTGGTACCATTGTTGTGTGTTGACATGTGTGTGTGTTGCAGGTAGCAGCCTGGAGCTTGGTACCATTGTTGTGTGTTGACATGTATGTGTGTTGCAGGTAGCAGCCTGGAGCTTGGTACCATTGTTGTGTGTTGACATGTGTGTGTGTTGCAGGTAGCAGCCTGGAGCTTGGTACCATTGTTGTGTGTTGACATGTGTGTGTGTTGCAGGTAGCAGCCTGGAGCTTGGTACCATTGTTGTGTGTTGACATGTGTGTGTGTTGCAGGTAGCAGCCTGGAGCTTGGTACCATTGTTGTGTGTTGACATGTGTGTGTGTTGCAGGTAGCAGCCTGGAGCTTGGTACCATTGTTGTGTGTTGACATGTATGTGTGTTGCAGGTAGCAGCCTGGAGCTTGGTACCATTGTTGTGTGTTGACATGTATGTGTGTTGCAGGTAGCAGCCTGGAGCTTGGTACCATTGTTGTGTGTTGACATGTGTGTGTGTTGCAGGTAGCAGCCTGGAGCTTGGTACCATTGTTGTGTGTTGACATGTGTGTGTGTTGCAGGTAGCAGCCTGGAGCTTGGTACCATTGTTGTGTGTTGACATGTGTGTGTGTTGCAGGTAGCAGCCTGGAGCTTGGTACCATTGTTGTGTGTTGACATGTGTGTGTGTTGCAGGTAGCAGCCTGGAGCTTGGTACCATTGTTGTGTGTTGACATGTGTGTGTGTTGCAGGTAGCAGCCTGGAGCTTGGTACCATTGTTGTGTGTTGACATGTGTGTGTGTTGCAGGTAGCAGCCTGGAGCTTGGTACCATTGTTGTGTGTTGACATGTGTGTGTGTTGCAGGTAGCAGCCTGGAGCTTGGTACCATTGTTGTGTGTTGACATGTGTGTGTGTTGCAGGTAGCAGCCTGGAGCTTGGTACCATTGTTGTGTGTTGACATGTGTGTGTGTTGCAGGTAGCAGCCTGGAGCTTGGTACCATTGTTGTGTGTTGACATGTGTGTGTGTTGCAGGTAGCAGCCTGGAGCTTGGTACCATTGTTGTGTGTTGACATGTGTGTGTGTTGCAGGTAGCAGCCTGGAGCTTGGTACCATTGTTGTGTGTTGACATGTGTGTGTGTTGCAGGTAGCAGCCTGGAGCTTGGTACCATTGTTGTGTGTTGACATGTGTGTGTGTTGCAGGTAGCAGCCTGGAGCTTGGTACCATTGTTGTGTGTTGACATGTGTGTGTGTTGCAGGTAGCAGCCTGGAGCTTGGTACCATTGTTGTGTGTTGACATGTGTGTGTGTTGCAGGTAGCAGCCTGGAGCTTGGTACCATTGTTGTGTGTGGAAATGTGTGTGTGTTGCAGGTAGCAGCCTGGAGCTTGGTACCATTGTTGTGTGTTGACATGTGTGTGTGTAGCAGCCTGGAGCTTGGTACCATTGGTGTGTTGACATGTATGTGTGTTGCAGCCTGGAGCTTGGTACCATTGTTGTGTGTTGACATGTGTGTGTTGCAGGTAGCAGCCTGGACCTTGGTACCATTGTTGTGTGTTGACATGTGTGTGTGTTGCAGGTAGCAGCCTGGAGCTTGGTACCATTGTTGTGTGTTGACATGTGTGTGTGTTGCAGGTAGCAGCCTGGAGCTTGGTACCATTGTTGTGTGTTGACATGTATGTGTGTTGCAGGTAGCAGCCTGGAGCTTGGTACCATTGTTGTGTGTTGACATGTGTGTGTGTTGCAGGTAGCAGCCTGGAGCTTGGTACCATTGTTGTGTGTTGACATGTATGTGTGTTGCAGGTAGCAGCCTGGAGCTTGGTACCATTGTTGTGTGTTGACATGTGTGTGTGTTGCAGGTAGCAGCCTGGAGCTTGGTACCATTGTTGTGTGTTGACATGTATGTGTGTTGCAGGTAGCAGCCTGGAGCTTGGTACCATTGTTGTGTGTTGACATGTGTGTGTGTTGCAGGTAGCAGCCTGGAGCTTGGTACCATTGTTGTGTGTTGACATGTGTGTGTGTTGCAGGTAGCAGCCTGGAGCTTGGTACCATTGTTGTGTGTTGACATGTATGTGTGTTGCAGGTAGCAGCCTGGAGCTTGGTACCATTGTTGTGTGTTGACATGTGTGTGTGTTGCAGGTAGCAGCCTGGAGCTTGGTACCATTGTTGTGTGTTGACATGTATGTGTGTGTTGCAGGTAGCAGCCTGGAGCTTGGTACCATTGTTGTGTGTTGACATGTGTGTGTGTTGCAGGTAGCAGCCTGGAGCTTGGTACCATTGTTGTGTGTTGACATGTGTGTGTGTTGCAGGTAGCAGCCTGGAGCTTGGTACCATTGTTGTGTGTTGTCATGTATGTGTGTTGCAGGTTGCAGTTGTACATGTGTGTGTGTTGCAGCCTGGAGCTTGGTACCATTGTTGTGTGTTGACATGTGTGTGTTGTAGGTAGCAGCCTGGAGCTTGGTACCATTGTTGTGTGTTGACATGTGTGTGTGTTGCAGCAGCTGGAGCTTGGTACCATTGTTGTGTGTTGACATGTATGTGTGTTGCAGGTAGCAGCCTGGAGCTTGGTACCATTGTTGTGTGTTGACATGTATGTGTGTTGCAGGTAGCAGCCTGGAGCTTGGTACCATTGTTGTGTGTTGACATGTATGTGTGTTGCAGGTAGCAGCCTGGAGCTTGGTACCATTGTTGTGTGTTGACATGTATGTGTGTTGCAGGTAGCAGCCTGGAGCTTGGTACCATTGTTGTGTGTTGACATGTGTGTGTGTTGCAGGTAGCAGCCTGGAGCTTGGTACCATTGTTGTGTGTTGACATGTGTGTGTGTTGCAGGTAGCAGCCTGGAGCTTGGTACCATTGTTGTGTGTTGACATGTATGTGTGTTGCAGGTAGCAGCCTGGAGCTTGGTACCATTGTTGTGTGTTGACATGTATGTGTGTTGCAGGTAGCAGCCTGGAGCTTGGTACCATTGTTGTGTGTTGACATGTATGTGTGTTGCAGGTAGCAGCCTGGAGCTTGGTACCATTGTTGTGTGTTGACATGTATGTGTGTTGCAGGTAGCAGCCTGGAGCTTGGTACCATTGTTGTGTGTTGACATGTGTGTGTGTTGCAGGTAGCAGCCTGGAGCTTGGTACCATTGTTGTGTGTTGACATGTATGTGTGTTGCAGGTAGCAGCCTGGAGCTTGGTACCATTGTTGTGTGTTGACATGTATGTGTGTTGCAGGTAACAGCCTGGTACTGTTGACATGTATGTGTGTTGCAGGTAGCAGCCTGGAGCTACAATTGTTGTGTGTTGACATGTGTGTGTGTTGCAGGTAGCAGCCTGGAGCTTGGTACCATTGTTGTGTGTTGACATGTGTGTGTGTTGCAGGTAGCAGCCTGGAGCTTGGTACCATTGTTGTGTGTTGACATGTGTGTGTGTTGCAGGTAGCAGCCTGGAGCTTGGTACCATTGTTGTGTGTTGACATGTGTGTGTGTTGCAGGTAGCAGCCTGGAGCTTGGTACCATTGTTGTGTGTTGACATGTATGTGTGTTGCAGGTAGCAGCCTGGAGCTTGGTACCATTGTTGTGTGTTGACATGTATGTGTGTTGCAGGTAGCAGCCTGGAGCTTGGTACCATTGTTGTGTGTTGACATGTGTGTGTGTTGCAGGTAGCAGCCTGGAGCTTGGTACCATTGTTGTGTGTTGACATGTGTGTGTGTTGCAGGTAGCAGCCTGGAGCTTGGTACCATTGTTGTGTGTTGACATGTATGTGTGTTGCAGGTAGCAGCCTGGAGCTTGGTACCATTGTTGTGTGTTGACATGTATGTGTGTTGCAGGTAGCAGCCTGGAGCTTGGTACCATTGTTGTGTGTTGACATGTGTGTGTGTTGCAGGTAGCAGCCTGGAGCTTGGTACCATTGTTGTGTGTTGACATGTGTGTGTGTTGCAGGTAGCAGCCTGGAGCTTGGTACCATTGTTGTGTGTTGACATGTGTGTGTGTTGCAGGTAGCAGCCTGGAGCTTGGTACCATTGTTGTGTGTTGACATGTGTGTGTGTTGCAGGTAGCAGCCTGGAGCTTGGTACCATTGTTGTGTGTTGACATGTGTGTGTGTTGCAGGTAGCAGCCTGGAGCTTGGTACCATTGTTGTGTGTTGACATGTGTGTGTGTTGCAGGTAGCAGCCTGGAGCTTGGTACCATTGTTGTGTGTTGACATGTTGGTACCATTGTGTGTGTTGACATGTGTGTGTGTTGCAGGTAGCAGCCTGGAGCTTGGTACCATTGTTGTGTGTTGACATGTGTGTGTGTTGCAGGTAGCAGCCTGGAGCTTGGTACCATTGTTGTGTGTTGACATGTGTGTGTGTTGCAGGTAGCAGCCTGGAGCTTGGTACCATTGTTGTGTGTTGACATGTATGTGTGTTGCAGGTAGCAGCCTGGAGCTTGGTACCATTGTTGTGTGTTGACATGTATGTGTGTTGCAGGTAGCAGCCTGGAGCTTGGTACCATTGTTGTGTGTTGACATGTGTGTGTGTTGCAGGTAGCAGCCTGGAGCTTGGTACCATTGTTGTGTGTTGACATGTGTGTGTGTTGCAGGTAGCAGCCTGGAGCTTGGTACCATTGTTGTGTGTTGACATGTGTGTGTGTTGCAGGTAGCAGCCTGGAGCTTGGTACCATTGTTGTGTGTTGACATGTGTGTGTGTTGCAGGTAGCAGCCTGGAGCTTGGTACCATTGTTGTGTGTTGACATGTGTGTGTGTTGCAGGTAGCAGCCTGGAGCTTGGTACCATTGTTGTGTGTTGACATGTGTGTGTGTTGCAGGTAGCAGTCTGGAGCTTGGTACCATTGTTGTGTGTTGACATGTGTGTGTGTTGCAGGTAGCAGCCTGGAGCTTGGTACCATTGTTGTGTGTTGACATGTGTGTGTGTTGCAGGTAGCAGCCTGGAGCTTGGTACCATTGTTGTGTGTTGACATGTATGTGTGTTGCAGGTAGCAGCCTGGAGCTTGGTACCATTGTTGTGTGTTGACATGTGTGTGTGTTGCAGGTAGCAGTCTGGAGCTTGGTACCATTGTTGTGTGTTGACATGTGTGTGTGTTGCAGGTAACAGCCTGGAGCTTGGTACCATTGTTGTGTGTTGACATGTGTGTGTGTTGCAGGTAGCAGCCTGTAGCTTGGTACCATTGTTGTGTGTTGACATGTATGTGTGTTGCAGGTAGCAGCCTGGAGCTTGGTACCATTGTTGTGTGTTGACATGTGTGTGTGTTGCAGGTAGCAGCCTGGAGCTTGGTACCATTGTTGTGTGTTGACATGTGTGTGTGTTGCAGGTAACAGCCTGGAGCTTGGTACCATTGTTGTGTGTTGACATGTATGTGTGTTGCAGGTAGCAGCCTGGAGCTTGGTACCATTGTTGTGTGTTGACATGTGTGTGTGTTGCAGGTAGCAGCCTGGAGCTTGGTATCATTGTTGTGTGTTGACATGTATGTGTGTTGCAGGTAGCAGCCTGGAGCTTGGTACCATTGTTGTGTGTTGACATGTGTGTGTGTTGCAGGTAGCAGCCTGGAGCTTGGTACCATTGTTGTGTGTTGACATGTATGTGTGTTGCAGGTAGCAGCCTGGAGCTTGGTACCATTGTTGTGTGTTGACATGTGTGTGTGTTGCAGGTAGCAGCCTGGAGCTTGGTACCATTGTTGTGTGTTGACATGTATGTGTGTTGCAGGTAGCAGCGGGAAGCTTGGTACCATTGTTGTGTGTTGACATGTGTGTGTGTTGCAGGTAGCAGTCTGGAGCTTGGTACCATTGTTGTGTGTTGACATGTGTGTGTGTTGCAGGTAACAGCCTGGAGCTTGGTACCATTGTTGTGTGTTGACATGTGTGTGTGTTGCAGGTAACAGCCTGGAGCTTGGTACCATTGTTGTGTGTTGACATGTGTGTGTGTTGCAGGTAACAGCCTGGAGCTTGGTACCATTGTTGTGTGTTGACATGTGTGTGTGTTGCAGGTAGCAGCCTGGAGCTTGGTACCATTGTTGTGTGTTGACATGTGTGTGTGTTGCAGGTAGCAGCCTGGAGCTTGGTACCATTGTTGTGTGTTGACATGTGTGTGTGTTGCAGGTAACAGCCTGGAGCTTGGTACCATTGAGTTCTCTCTGCTGTATGACTCTCACAACCAGGCCCTCCACTGTACGGTCCACTGTGCCAGGGTAAGTCACCCCAGGTCACACAGTACGGTCCACTGTGTCAGGGTAAGTCACACCAGGTCACACAGTACGGTCCACTGTGTCAGGGTAAGTCACACCAGGTCACACAGTATGGTCCACTGTGTCAGGGTAAGTCACACCAGGTCACACAGTACGGTCCACTGTGTCAGGGTAAGTCACACCAGGTCACACAGTACGGTCCACTGTGCCAGGGTAAGACACACCAGGTCACACAGTACGGTCCACTGTGTCAGGGTAAGTCACACCAGGTCACACAGGGTCGTAGTACTTTGTAGCATGTGTTTTTATGTCAATATTTTTTTTAGTACTCAGTTTAATAATAATAAAAAAAATTTTCAACAAGTCGGCCGTCTCCCACCGAGGCAGGGTGACCCGAAAAGAAAGAAAATCCCCAAAAAGAAAATACTTTCATCATCATTCAACACTTTCACCACACTCACACATAATCACTGTTTTTGCAGAGGTGCTCAGAATACAACAGTTTAGAAGCATACACATATAAAGATACACAACATATCCCTCCAAACTGCCAATATCCCAAACCCCTCCTTTAAAGTGCAGGCATTGTACTTCCCATTTCCAGGACTCAAGTCTGGCTATATAAAAATAACCGGTTTCCCTGAATCCTTTCACCAAATATTACCCTGCTTACACTCCACCAGATTGTCAGGTCCTAAATACCATTCGTCTCCATTCACTCTTATCGAACACGCTCATGCACGCCTGCTGGAAGTCCAAGCCCCTCGCCCACAAAACCTCCCTTACCCCTTCCTTCCAACCTTTTCGAGGACGACCCCTACCTCGCCTTCCTTCTCCTACAGATTTAAATGCTCTCCATGTCATTCTACTTTGATCCATTCTCTCTAAATGACCAAACCACCTCAACAACCCCGCTTCTGCCCTCTGACTAATACTTTTATTAACTTCACACCTTCTCCTAATTTCCACACTCCGAATTTTCTGCATAATATTTACACCACACATTGCCCTTAGACAGGACATCTCCACTGCCTCCAACCTCCTCCTTGCTGCAGCATTTACCACCCAAGCTTCACACCATATAAGAGTGTTGGCACTACTATACTTTCATACATTCCCTTCTTTGCCACCATAGATAACGTTTTTTGTCTCCACATATACCTCAACGCAACACTCACTTTTTTTCCCTCATCAATTCTATGATTAACCTCATCCTTCATAAATCCATCCATAATAATATACCCATAATATTAACTTGGGCTACAAGTCTACACAGAGATACTATGAAAATTAATCGCCAGTACCATGGCTGGAGTCAGTCATAATAAACCCACAACTTATCAATGGTCTCCAGATGACGTCTGTGACCATCATGAACCATGAACCCTTCCTACCCACACTTCACGTCTGTGACCATCATGAACCATGAACCTTCCTACCCACACTTCACGTCTGTGACCATCATGAACCATGAACCTTCCTACCCACACTTCACGTCTGTGACCATCATGAACCATGAACTCTTCCTACCCACACTTCACGTCTGTGACCATCATGAACCATGAACCCTTCCTACCCACACTTCACGTCTGTGACCATCATGAACCCTTCCTACCCACACTTCACGTCTGTGACCATCATGAACCATGAACCTTCCTACCCACACTTCACGTCTGTGACCATCATGAACCATGAACCTTCCTACCCACACTTCACGTCTGTGACCATCATGAACCATGAACCCTTCCTACCCACACTTCACGTCTGTGACCATCATGAACCATGAACCTTCCTACCCACACTTCACGTCTGTGACCATCATGAACCATGAACCTTCCTACCCACACTTCACGTCTGTGACCATCATGAACCATGAACTCTTCCTACCCACACTTCACGTCTGTGACCATCATGAACCATGAACCCTTCCTACCCACACTTCACGTCTGTGACCATCATGAACCATGAACCCTTCCTACCCACACTTCACGTCTGTGACCATCATGAACCATGAACTCTTCCTACCCACACTTCACGTCTGTGACCATCATGAACCATGAACTCTTCCTACCCACACTTCACGTCTGTGACCATCATGAACCATGAACTCTTCCTACCCACACTTCACGTCTGTGACCATCATGAACCATGAACCTTCCTACCCACACTTCACGTCTGTGACCATCATGAACCATGAACCTTCCTACCCACACTTCACGTCTGTGACCATCATGAACCATGAACTCTTCCTACCCACACTTCACGTCTGTGACCATCATGAACCATGAACCCTTCCTACCCACACTTCACGTCTGTGACCATCATGAACCATGAACCTTCCTACCCACACTTCACGTCTGTGACCATCATGAACCATGAACTCTTCCTACCCACACTTCACGTCTGTGACCATCATGAACCATGAACTCTTCCTACCCACACTTCACGTCTGTGACCATCATGAACCATGAACCCTTCCTACCCACACTTCACGTCTGTGACCATCATGAACCATGAACCTTCCTACCCACACTTCACGTCTGTGACCATCATGAACCATGAACTCTTCCTACCCACACTTCACGTCTGTGACCATCATGAACCATGAACTTCTTTCACTACCCACACTTCACGTCTGTGACCATCATGAACCATGAACTCTTCCTACCCACACTTCACGTCTGTGACCATCATGAACCATGAACCTTCCTACCCACACTTCACGTCTGTGACCATCATGAACCTTGAACCTTCCTACCCACACTTCACGTCTGTGACCAACATGAACCATGAACCTTCCTACCCACACTTCCGTACCATCATGAACACTTCACCCACACTTCACGTCTGTGACCATCATGAACCATGAACCTTCCTACCCACACTTCACGTCTGTGACCATCATGAACCATGAACTCTTCCTACCCACACTTCACGTCTGTGACCATCATGAACCATGAACTCTTCCTACCCACACTTCACGTCTGTGACCATCATGAACCATGAACTCTTCCTACCCACACTTCACGTCTGTGACCATCATGAACCATGAACCCTTCCTACCCACACTTCACGTCTGTGACCATCATGAACCATGAACCTTCCTACCCACACTTCACGTCTGTGACCATCATGAACCATGAACTCTTCCTACCCACACTTCACGTCTGTGACCATCATGAACCATGAACCCTTCCTACCCACACTTCACGTCTGTGACCATCATGAACCATGAACTCTTCCTACCCACACTTCACGTCTGTGACCATCATGAACCATGAACTCTTCCTACCCACACTTCACGTCTGTGACCATCATGAACCATGAACTCTTCCTACCCACACTTCACGTCTGTGACCATCATGAACCATGAACTCTTCCTACCCACACTTCACGTCTGTGACCATCATGAACCATGAACTCTTCCTACCCACACTTCACGTCTGTGACCATCATGAACCATGAACTCTTCCTACCCACACTTCACGTCTGTGACCATCATGAACCATGAACCCTTCCTACCCACACTTCACGTCTGTGACCATCATGAACCATGAACTCTTCCTACCCACACTTCACGTCTGTGACCATCATGAACCATGAACACCATGAACCACACCCACACTTCACGTCTGTGACCATCATGAACCATGAACTCTTCCTACCCACACTTCACGTCTGTGACCATCATGAACCATGAACTCTTCCTACCCACACTTCACGTCTGTGACCATCATGAACCATGAACCCTTCCTACCCACACTTCACGTCTGTGACCATCATGAACCATGAACTCTTCCTACCCACACTTCACGTCTGTGACCATCATGAACCATGAACTCTTCCTACCCACACTTCACGTCTGTGACCATCATGAACCATGAACCTTCCTACCCACACTTCACGTCTGTGACCATCATGAACCATGAACCCTTCCTACCCACACTTCACGTCTGTGACCATCATGAACCATGAACTCTTCCTACCCACACTTCACGTCTGTGACCATCATGAACCATGAACCTTCCTACCCACACTTCACGTCTGTGACCATCATGAACCATGAACCTTCCTACCCACACTTCACGTCTGTGACCATCATGAACCATGAACTCTTCCTACCCACACTTCACGTCTGTGACCATCATGAACCATGAACCTTCCTACCCACACTTCACGTCTGTGACCATCATGAACCATGAACCCTTCCTACCCACACTTCACGTCTGTGACCATCATGAACCATGAACCTTCCTACCCACACTTCACGTCTGTGACCATCATGAACCATGAACCTTCCTACCCACACTTCACGTCTGTGACCATCATGAACCATGAACCTTCCTACCCACACTTCACGTCTGTGACCATCATGAACCATGAACCTTCCTACCCACACTTCACGTCTGTGACCATCATGAACCATGAACTGTCTGTGACCATCATGAACCATGAACTCTTCCTACCCACACTTCACGTCTGTGACCATCATGAACCATGAACCCTTCCTACCCACACTTCACGTCTGTCATGAACCATGAACACCCACACTTCACGTCTGTGAATCCATGAACCTTCCTACCTACACTTCACGTCTGTGACCATCATGAACCATGAACCTTCCTACCCACACTTCACGTCTGTGACCATCATGAACCATGAACCTTCCTACCCACACTTCACGTCTGTGACCATCATGAACCATGAACTCTTCCTACCCACACTTCACGTCTGTGACCATCATGAACCATGAACCCTTCCTACCCACACTTCACGTCTGTGACCATCATGAACCATGAACCTTCCTACCCACACTTCACGTCTGTGACCATCATGAACCATGAACCTTCCTACCCACACTTCACGTCTGTGACCATCATGAACCATGAACCTTCCTACCCACACTTCACGTCTGTGACCATCATGAACCATGAACCTTCCTACCCACACTTCACGTCTGTGACCATCATGAACCGTGAACCTTCCTACCCACACTTCACGTCTGTGACCATCATGAACCATGAACCTTCCTACCCACACTTCACGTCTGTGACCATCATGAACCATGAACCTTCCTACCCACACTTCACGTCTGTGACCATCATGAACCATGAACCTTCCTACCCACACTTCACGTCTGTGACCATCATGAACCATGAACCTTCCTACCCACACTTCACGTCTGTGACCATCATGAACCATGAACCTTCCTACCCACACTTCACGTCTGTGACCATCATGAACCATGAACCTTCCTACCCACACTTCACGTCTGTGACCATCATGAACCATGAACTCTTCCTACCCACACTTCACGTCTGTGACCATCATGAACCGTGAACCTTCCTACCTACACTTCACGTCTGTGACCATCATGGACCACCCACACTTCACGTCTGTGACCATCATGAACCATGAACCCTTCCTACCTACACTTCACGTCTGTGACCATCATGAACCATGAACCTTCCTACCCACACTTCACGTCTGTGACCATCATGAACCATGAACCTTCCTACCCACACTTCACGTCTGTGACCATCATGAACCATGAACCTTCCTACCCACACTTCACGTCTGTGACCATCATGAACCATGAACCTTCCTACCCACACTTCACGTCTGTGACCATCATGAACCATGAACCTTCCTACCCACACTTCACGTCTGTGACCATCATGAACCATGAACCTTCCTACCCACACTTCACGTCTGTGACCATCATGAACCATGAACCTTCCTACCCACACTTCACGTCTGTGACCATCATGAACCATGAACCTTCCTACCCACACTTCACGTCTGTGACCATCATGAACCATGAACCTTCCTACCCACACTTCACGTCTGTGACCATCATGAACCATGAACCTTCCTACCCACACTTCACGTCTGTGACCATCATGAACCATGTCTGTGAATCATGAACCATTCCTACCCACACTTCACGTCTGTGACCATCATGAACCATGAACATGAACCATTCCTACCCACACTTCACGTCTGTGACCATCATGGACCATGAACCTTCCTACCCACACTTCACGTCTGTGACCATCATGAACCATGAACCTTCCTACCCACACTTCACGTCTGTGACCATCATGAACCATGAACCTTCCTACCCACACTTCACGTCTGTGACCATCATGAACCATGAACCTTCCTACCCACACTTCACGTCTGTGACCATCATGAACCATGAACCTTCCTACCCACACTTCACGTCTGTGACCATCATGAACCCTTCCTACCCACACTTCACGTCTGTGACCATCATGAACCATGAACCCTTCCTACCCACACTTCACGTCTGTGACCATCATGAACCATGAACCCTTCCTACCCACACTTCACGTCTGTGACCATCATGAACCATGAACCTTCCTACCCACACTTCACGTCTGTGACCATCATGAACCATGAACCCTTCCTACCCACACTTCACGTCTGTGACCATCATGAACCATGAACCTTCCTACCCACACTTCACGTCTGTGACCATCATGAACCATGAACCATGAACCTTCCTACCCACACTTCACGTCTGTGACCATCATGAACCATGAACCTTCCTACCCACACTTCACGTCTGTGACCATCATGAACCATGAACCTTCCTACCCACACTTCACGTCTGTGACCATCATGAACCATGAACCTTCCTACCCACACTTCACGTCTGTGACCATCATGAACCATGAACTCTTCCTACCCACACTTCACGTCTGTGACCATCATGAACCATGAACTCTTCCTACCCACACTTCACGTCTGTGACCATCATGAACCATGAACCTTCCTACCCACACTTCACCTGTCTGTGACCATCATGAACCGTGAACCTTCCTACCCACACTTCACGTCTGTGACCATCATGAACCATGAACCTTCCTACCCACACTTCACGTCTGTGACCATCATGAACCATGAACTGAACTTCCTACCCACACTTCACGTCTGTGACCATCATGAACCATGAACTCTTCCTACCCACACTTCACGTCTGTGACCATCATGAACCATTCACGAACATGAACCATGAACTTCCTACCCACACTTCACGTCTGTGACCATCATGAACCATGAACTCTTCCTACCCACACTTCACGTCTGTGACCATCATGAACCATGAACTCTTCCTACCCACACTTCACGTCTGTGACCATCATGAACCATGAACCTTCCTACCCACACTTCACGTCTGTGACCATCATGAACCATGAACCTTCCTACCCACACTTCACGTCTGTGACCATCATGAACCATGAACCTTCCTACCCACACTTCACGTCTGTGACCATCATGAACCATGAACTCTTCCTACCCACACTTCACGTCTGTGACCATCATGAACCATGAACCTTCCTACCCACACTTCACGTCTGTGACCATCATGAACCATGAACCTTCCTACCCACACTTCACGTCTGTGACCATCATGAACCATGAACCTTCCTACCCACACTTCACGTCTGTGACCATCATGAACCATGAACTCTTCCTACCCACACTTCACGTCTGTGACCATCATGAACCATGAACCCTTCCTACCCACACTTCACGTCTGTGACCATCATGAACCATGAACCTTCCTACCCACACTTCACTGTGACCATCATGTGACCATTCACGTCTGTGACCATCATGAACCATGAAACTTCCTACCCACACTTCACGTCTGTGACCATCATGAACCATGAACCTTCCTACCCACACTTCACGTCTGTGACCATCATGAACCATGAACCTTCCTACCCACACTTCACGTCTGTGACCATCATGAACCATGAACCTTCCTACCCACACTTCACGTCTGTGACCATCATGAACCATGAACTCTTCCTACCCACACTTCACGTCTGTGACCATCATGAACCGTGAACCTTCCTACCTACACTTCACGTCTGTGACCATCATGGACCATGAACCTTCCTACCCACACTTCACGTCTGTGACCATCATGAACCATGAACCTTCCTACCCACACTTCACGTCTGTGACCATCATGAACCATGAACTCTTCCTACCCACACTTCACGTCTGTGACCATCATGAACCGTGAACTTCTTCCTACCCACACTTCACGTCTGTGACCATCATGAACCATGAACCTTCCTACCCACACTTCACGTCTGTGACCATCATGAACCATGAACCTTCCTACCCACACTTCACGTCTGTGACCATCATGAACCATGAACCTTCCTACCCACACTTCACGTCTGTGACCATCATGAACCATGAACCTTCCTACCCACACTTCACTGTGACCATCATGAACCATGAACCACCCACACTCACGTCTGTGACCATCCATGAACCTTCCTACCCACACTTCACGTCTGTGACCATCATGAACCATGAACACTTCATACCCACACTACACGTCTGTGACCATCATGAACCATGAACCTTCCTACCCACACTTCACGTCTGTGACCATCATGAACCACCCACACTTCACGTCTGTGACCATCATGAACCATTCCCTACCCACACTTCACGTCTGTGACCATCATGAACCATGAACCTTCCTACCCACACTTCACGTCTGTGACCATCATGAACCATGAACCTTCCTACCCACACTTCACGTCTGTGACCATCATGAACCATGAACCTTCCTACCCACACTTCACGTCTGTGACCATCATGAACCATGAACTTCTTCCTACCCACACTTCACGTCTGTGACCATCATGAACCATGAACCTTCCTACCCACACTTCACGTCTGTGACCATCATGAACCATGAACCTTCCTACCCACACTTCACGTCTGTGACCATCATGAACCATGAACTCTTCCTACCCACACTTCACGTCTGTGACCATCATGAACCCTTCCTACCCACACTTCACGTCTGTGACCATCACCCATTCCTACCCACACTTCACGTCTGTGACCATCATGAACCATGAACCTTCCTACCCACACTTCACGTCTGTGACCATCATGAACCATGAACCTTCCTACCCACACTTCACGTCTGTGACCATCATGAACCATGAACCCTTCCTACCCACACTTCACGTCTGTGACCATCATGAACCATGAACTCTTCCTACCCACACTTCACGTCTGTGACCATCATGAACCATGAACTCTTCCTACCCACACTTCACGTCTGTGACCATCATGAACCATGAACTCTTCCTACCCACACTTCACGTCTGTGACCATCATGAACCATGAACACTTCACGTTCCTATGAACCATGAACACACACTTCACGTCTGTGACCATCATGAACAATGAACCTTCCTACCCACACTTCACGTCTGTGACCATCATGAACCATGAACCTTCCTACCCACACTTCACGTCTGTGACCATCATGAACCATGAACATGAACTTCCTACCCACACTTCACGTCTGTGACCATCATGAACCATGAACTCTTCCTACCCACACTTCACGTCTGTGACCATCATGAACCATGAACCTTCCTACCCACACTTCACGTCTGTGACCATCATGAACCCTTCCTACCCACACTTCACGTCTGTGACCATCATGAACCATGAACCCTTCCTACCCACACTTCACGTCTGTGACCATCATGAACCCTTCCTACCCACACTTCACGTCTGTGACCATCATGAACCATGAACTCTTCCTACCCACACTTCACGTCTGTGACCATCATGAACCATGAACCTTCCTACCCACACTTCACGTCTGTGACCATCATGAACCATGAACTCTTCCTACCCACACTTCACGTCTGTGACCATCATGAACCATGAACCTTCCTACCCACACTTCACGTCTGTGACCATCATGAACCATGAACTCTTCCTACCCACACTTCACGTCTGTGACCATCATGAACCATGAACTCTTCCTACCCACACTTCACGTCTGTGACCATCATGAACCACCCACACTGAACATGAACCATGAACTCTTTCCTACCATCACACTTCACGTCTGTGACCATCATGAACCATGAACCTTCCTACCCACACTTCACGTCTGTGACCAACATGAACCATGAACCTTCCTACCCACACTTCACGTCTGTGACCATCATGAACCATGAACCTTCCTACCCACACTTCACGTCTGTGACCATCATGAACCATGAACTTTCCTACCCACACTTCACGTCTGTGACCATCATGAACCATGAACCCACACTTCTTCCTACCCACACTTCACGTCTGTGACCATCATGAACCATGAACCTTCCTACCCACACTTCACGTCTGTGACCATCATGAACCATGAACCTTCCTACCCACACTTCACGTCTGTGACCATCATGAACCATGAACCTTCCTACCCACACTTCACGTCTGTGACCATCATGAACCATGAACCTTCCTACCCACACTTCACGTCTGTGACCATCATGAACCATGAACCTTCCTACCTACACTTCACGTCTGTGACCATCATGAACCATGAACCTTCCTACCCACACTTCACGTCTGTGACCATCATGAACCATGAACCTTCCTACCCACACTTCACGTCTGTGACCATCATGAACCATGAACCTTCCTACCCACACTTCTCGTCTGTGACCATCATGAACCATGAACTCTTCCTACCCACACTTCACGTCTGTGACCATCATGAACCATGAACCTTCCTACCCACACTTCACGTCTGTGACCATCATGAACCACCCACACTTCACGTCTGTGACCATCATGAACCATGAACTTCCTACCCACACTTCCTACCCACACTTCCTACCCACACTTCACGTCTGTGACCATCATCCCTACCCACACTTCACGTCTGTGACCATCATGAACCATGAACTCTTCCTACCCACACTTCACGTCTGTGACCATCATGAACCATGAACCTTCCTACCCACACTTCACGTCTGTGACCATCATGAACCACCCACACTTCACGTCTGTGACCATCATGAACCATGAACCTTCCTACCCACACTTCACGTCTGTGACCATCATGAACCATGAACCTTCCTACCCACACTTCACGTCTGTGACCATCATGAACCATGAACCTTCCTACCCACACTTCACGTCTGTGACCATCATGAACCATGAACCTTCCTACCCACACTTCACGTCTGTGACCATCATGAACCATGAACTCTTCCTACCCACACTTCACGTCTGTGACCATCATGAACCATGAACCTTCCTACCCACACTTCACGTCTGTGACCATCATGAACCATGAACCTTCCTACCCACACTTCACGTCTGTGACCATCATGAACCATGAACCTTCCTACCCACACTTCACGTCTGTGACCATCATGAACCATGAACCTTCCTACCCACACTTCACGTCTGTGACCATCATGAACCATGAACCTTCCTACCCACACTTCACGTCTGTGACCATCATGAACCATGAACCTTCCTACCCACACTTCACGTCTGTGACCATCATGAACCATGAACCTTCCTACCCACACTTCACGTCTGTGACCATCATGAACCATGAACCTTCCTACCCACACTTCACGTCTGTGACCATCATGAACCATGAACCTTCCTACCCACACTTCACGTCTGTGACCATCATGAACCATGAACCTTCCTACCCACACTTCACGTCTGTGACCATCATGAACCCTTCCTACCCACACTTCACGTCTGTGACCATCATGAACCATGAACCTTGATACCCACACTTCACGTCTGTGACCATCATGAACCATGAACCTTCCTACCCACACTTCACGTCTGTGACCATCATGAACCGTGAACCTTCCTACCCACACTTCACGTCTGTGACCATCATGAACCATGAACCTTCCTACCCACACTTCACGTCTGTGACCATCATGAACCATGAACCTTCCTACCCACACTTCACGTCTGTGACCATCATGAACCATGAACCTTCCTACCCACACTTCACGTCTGTGACCATCATGAACCATGAACCTTCCTACCCACACTTCACGTCTGTGACCATCATGAACCATGAACTCTTCCTACCCACACTTCACGTCTGTGACCATCATGAACCATGAACCTTCCTACCCACACTTCACGTCTGTGACCATCATGAACCATGAACCTTCCTACCCACACTTCACGTCTGTGACCATCATGAACCCTTCCTACCCACACTTCACGTCTGTGACCATCATGAACCCTTCCTACCCACACTTCACGTCTGTGACCATCATGAACCATGAACCTTCCTACCCACACTTCACGTCTGTGACCATCATGAACCATGAACCTTCCTACCCACACTTCACGTCTGTGACCATCATGAACCATGAACCTTCCTACCCACACTTCACGTCTGTGACCATCATGAACCATGAACCTTCCTACCCACACTTCACGTCTGTGACCATCATGAACCATGAACCTTCCTACCCACACTTCACGTCTGTGACCATCATGAACCATGAACCTTCCTACCCACACTTCACGTCTGTGACCATCATGAACCATGAACCTTCCTACCCACACTTCACGTCTGTGACCATCATGAACCATGAACCTTCCTACCCACACTTCACGTCTGTGACCATCATGAACCATGAACCTTCCTACCCACACTTCACGTCTGTGACCATCATGAACCATGAACCTTCCTACCCACACTTCACCTCTGTGACCATCATGAACCATGAACCTTCCTACCCACACTTCACGTTTGTGACCATCATGAACCATGAACCTTCCTACCCACACTTCACGTCTGTGACCATCATGAACCATGAACCTTCCTACCCACACTTCACGTCTGTGACCATCATGAACCATGAACCTTCCTACCCACACTTCACGTCTGTGACCATCATGAACCATGAACCTTCACGTCTGTGACCATCATGAACCATGAACCTTCCTACCCACACTTCACGTCTGTGACCATCATGAACCATGAACCCTTCCTACCCACACTTCACGTCTGTGACCATCATGAACCATGAACTCTTCCTGCCCACACTTCACGTCTGTGACCATCATGAACCCTTCCTACCCACACTTCACGTCTGTGACCATCATGAACCCTTCCTACCCACACTTCACGTCTGTGACCATCATGAACCATGAACCTTCCTACCCACACTTCACGTCTGTGACCATCATGAACCATGAACCTTCCTACCCACACTTCACGTCTGTGACCATCATGAACCATGAACTCTTCCTACCCACACTTCACGTCTGTGACCATCATGAACCATGAACCTTCCTACCCACACTTCACGTCTGTGACCATCATGAACCATGAACCCTTCCTACCCACACTTCACGTCTGTGACCATCATGAACCATGAACTCTTCCTACCCACACTTCACGTCTGTGACCATCATGAACCGTGAACCTTCCTACCTACACTTCA